>NC_088705.1:21889676-22044855 GCF_028017835.1 Emys orbicularis | reverse complement strand
CTCCTCCCCAACCCTCCATATAAGTCTATCCAGATGCCTTGAGAGATCTGCAACCTTCGCACCAGGCAGGCAAGTCACCATACGGTTCTCCCGGTCATCACAAACCCAGCTATCTATCAGGGCCGGCTCCAGGCACCAGCTGAGTAAGCTGGAGCTTGGGGCGGCAGATTGTTCGAGGCGGCATTCTGCCCAATCCTAGGGCGGCACGGCCACTTTTTTTTTTTTTTTTGTTCCGCTCCGGCCGCCCTGTAGGGGGCGGCGGTGTGGAGAACCAGAGCGCCCTGCAGGGCAGTCCTCATCCTTCCCTCCCCGCCAACCGGAGCGGAGCCCTCGCGGCAGGCGGCAGGAGGCGGCGCAGTGGGAGGGGCCGCGTGGCAGTGCCCCTGCTGTAGCCCTGGCCGCCCCCTTCTCTCTCTCTCCCGCCCGCTCCCTCCCCCTCCCCCCTCCCCCCTCCCCCAGCTGGTCCCCCTGCACCCGTGCTCCGGCCACGCCGCAGGTTTTATTTATTTATTTATTTATTTTTGCTTTGCAGTTCTGGCCACCCCGTTTTTTGTTTTTTTTTTGCTTGGGGCTGCCAAAAAGCCAGGGCCGGTCCTGCTATCTATGTTTCTAATGATCGAATCTCCCATTACTAACACCTGCCTTTTCCTAGTGACTGGAGTTCCCTCCACCCGGAGAGGTAACCTCAGTGCGAGAGGATACCCCAACACCATTTAGAGGGAGGGTCCCAACTATGGGAAGGTTTCCCTCTGCTCCCGTTGACTGCTCTGCTTCTCTGGGCCTTTCATCCTCCTCAACAGCGCAGGGGCTGTCTGACTGGAGGTGGGACAATTCTACAGTGTCCCGGAAAGCCTCATCAACATACCTCTCTGCCTCTCTTAGCTCCTCCAGTTCCACCACCCTGGCCTCCAAAGCCCGTACGTGGTCTCTGAGGGCCAGGAGCTCCTTGCACCGAATGCACACATACGCCACCCGCCCACAGGGCAGGTAATCAGACATGCTGCACTCGGCGCAATAAACTGGATAGCCCCCACTCTGCTGCTGGGCTTCTGCCTGCATTGTCTCCTGCAGCTACTTAGGTTAATGATAGAGTTTTGTTTAAATCAAGAAGTTTGAATGTAATTTAGTGTACAGGTTTTAAAGAACAGCAAGTGAACCTTGCCCCCTTCCCACTCCCCTTCCAAACTCCCTTGCGAAACTCCCTGTTAGCAGCCCTGTTCGCCAAGGTAAACTCATAAATTTTTCACCCTCTATAACACTGACAGAGAGATATGCACAGGTATTAATACATACTCTGGGACAACTTATCAGGATCATGGTGGATTCTCCATCACTGACGGTTTTTAAATCCAGATTGGATGTGTGATGGGTTGGATCACAGAAACCCCCTTGGGGTTGCCAACTGATGTGCCAAGACTACTTCTGCCCCTGCTTCCCTGCCCTGGTAGCTTGGGACTTCAGTGCCCTGCCTGGTTTGAGTCAGACCCGCTAGCCTGCTGCTAACCCAGACCCAGGTCTGAACCACGTCCCCTAACAGCTGTAGGCTTAATTGAAAGCAGCTTAAGAAGTGTTCCTGTCTTTAAAACTCAGATGCCCAATTCCCAATGGGGTCCAATCCCCAAATAAATCCATTTTACTCATAAATTGTTCGCCCTCTATAACACTGATAGAGAGATAGGCACAGGTATTAATACATACTCTGGGTTAATTAATAAGTAAAAAGTGATTTTATTAAATACAGAAAGTAGGATTTAAGTGGTTCCAAGTAGTAACAGACAGAACAAAGTGAATTACCAAGTAAAATAAAATAAAACATGCAAGTCTAAGCCTAATACAGTAATAAAACTGAATACAGATAAAATCTCACCCTCAGAGATGTTTCAATAAGCTTCTATCACAGACTGGACGCTTTCCTAGTCTGGGCACAATCCTTTCCTCTGGTACAGCCCTTGTTCCAGCTCAGGTGGTAGCTAGGGGATTTTTCATGATTGCCGCCCCCTTTGTTCTGTTCCACCCCCTTATATATCTTTGGCACAAGGCGGGAATCTTTTGTCTCTCTGCCCCCCCATCCCCCCTTCTAAATGGAAAAGCACCAGGTTTAAGATGGATTTCAGTACCAGGCGACATGGTCACATTTCCTGTGAGACTCCAAGCCTTCATTCCTCCCAGCCTGACTCACAGGAAGGCTTGCCTGCAAACAGAGCCATCCACAGTCAATTGTCCTGGCTGATGGGAGCCATCAAGATTCCAAACCACCATTCATGGCCCACACTTTGCATAATTACAATAGGCCCTCAGAGTTATATTTCATATTTCTAGTTTCAGATACAAAAGTGATACATTTATACAAATAGGATGAACACACTCAGTAGATTATAAGCTTTGTAATGATACCTTACAAGAGACCTTTTGCATGAAGCATATCCCAGTTACATTATATTCACACTCATTAGCATATTTTCATAAAATCATATAGAGTGCAATGTCACAGGATGTTTGTCTAAAAGCTCTGCTCTAGGGGTTGCTTTGGGGCAGTTCTCAGCCTGTGCTATACAGGAGATTAGACTGGATGATCACAATGGTGCCTTGCAATCTGTGACTCTATGCTGCCTCTGTGATAAACCTGATCTACTTCATATGATTTCAGTAATAAAGATGTGTTGAGTGCATGGAGATCCGCATTGGCTCATTGCTAATGTAAGCGTTGAGCTGCAGGGTTACAGGATGGATCCAGACATTTTTGTATGTCCATCTCTAATTTTGAATTGTTAATTAACTGATTATTGATTAGTATTAATATAGCCCTCTTGGTGCATGTGACATTTTACAGGGCAAGGAAAAGAGAAGGGCCCTGATTCTTCTCTCATTTCCATGGGTGTAAAACCACTGGTCTCCCTGAGGGACTCCTGATTTACACAAATGTAAATGAGAGAACAGTTAGCCCTGTGGTCCCTGTCCCTAGGGTGGCCAACTCTCCAGGATTGTCCTAGAATCTCCAGGAATTAAAGATCAATCTTTAATTAAAGATTGTCATATGATGAAACCTCCAGAAATACAGCCAACCAAAATTGGCAACCCTACGTGTCCCAAGGGTCTGACACTGCTAATCAGACCAGTAACTTATACCTCTGACAGATGAGGCCAATAAGGGCACTGGGCTCCCACAATGACTGCTAAACTGCAACTGCCTGCTAAATGATGGTACTGCTAGTGTGTCCCACTGCTATGGGCACAGCATACAGAGAAGTTAGATTAAAAATATCACTACTCTTGCCAGAAGGGTGACTGTAACACAACTTTATTTCTTAAAAATCAAAACAATGCTACAGAAGACCCCAAAACCAGAGAGAGACAAAGCAGGCTGCTCCCTAAACCCGAGAGGCTGAACTCACCCCACCATACCTTATGCTGCTTTTGCAGCCTTTCTGCTGCCAGGCCCAGCTAGCACAGTTCCCTACAGACCCCCCAGCCTGTAAGTAGGACAAGGAAAACCCCAAGAAATGTAAAGTGATAGCTTACCATTTTAACAGTTTTAAATACACCACATTCACCATTCTCTCTCCTCCTTTCTCCCCAGTCTCCACCCCCAGATCCAGAGCACACCCCTGGGCTTTCCCCATAGCAATTTCCAGCCTCGCAGAGCAGAAGGGGTGTGGGGCTGGGGAATGGGGAACAGGTGTGCACTGTGGAGAGAACGCTCCCCTATGCTGGGGGAATCTCTCCTTTCATTTTCTAGGAGCTGCTCTGTGTTAAGGGACTGGGACCCTCGCTTGTGCCAAGGGATTCTGTTTGGAGCAGGGACGGTGAAACTGGCTCTGCTCACCCCCAGCTGGCTCACTCCACTGGATTTGCAGCAGAGGCAGCATGCATGGGGCAGGCCCAGTCTGGTTCTGTCTCAGTCTGGAGACAGCCTAGCCAGCTCTTTGGATACGCTGGCTTTGTTCCACATGGCTCCGTTTGTTATGAGGCCAACCTAGTACAAGTCAGGAAACCCAGGAATGGTGCACCCAGTCCTGGGTCAGTCTTGGGGTGGCCCAGCCCAGCCCAGATCCAGACTGGTTTGGCTTTCTTGAGCATGGGGCTGACCCAGGCAGGGATGGCTTCTTCAGGATCTGTCTGATGCCAGGGAATCTGGTCTGGTTTTGCTCAGCACAGGGCCAGCTGGAGCCAGGCCGATCCCCTCTTTGGGCTGGGTCTCGGATGATTTGAAGAGACAGGGGCTCAGGGGAAGAAAGTGAACAAGGCACAAGGCTTACAGGGGGTCTGAGCTGCCAGGTTCGCCCGCAAACTCCAACTTCCCCCTCATCCCAAATTCACAGATCCAAGGGCCCAAGCCTTGGAGGTTGGTTCCTGGTCCCAAGCCCGGGGATGTGGTGGGGTGTCTGGTGAGCAGAAGCCCAGCTGTGTTACATGGCGGTTTGTCCAGCTAGAGATGAACTAGCAATGAGGCAGCCCTCCCACCCTCAAGCCTGGACATAAAAAGCTCCCCCCCACCTCCAGGTTATCCACTGATTGGATCGTTCCAGTGCTGCAATCCCTGGCAGCTGGGGCAGCTTGCTGTGGGAGGCTGGTGAGCTGCTCTTGGGTCCAAGCCGACCTGGCTGCAGGGCAGTGCTAACACTGGGGCTGCTGGAGCAGGCCAGCAGAGGGAAGGGTTAAGTGAGATTCCGAGGCACTGACATTTTGCTAATGGGCTGTGTTAATTGATTCGCTCATTTCCATTTGTTCCTGTTAAAGAGAGACAGATGAGAGTGATCCTGCAGTGCAGCGACTTGGCAGGGAGCGTCTCCGCTGAGTGCAGATGTGCTCCTGACTCATTTATTACCATCAGGTCTCCAGGCTACTCTGAGTGGAGCCACTTTTCCAAGGCTCTGGAAAGGCACGAGGGGCCGGGGCCGTGAATCCTGGCTCCCAATGCCCGCAGGCTGCCCTCATGGCAGCCCCACTGGCCCCGCCGCACGGAGGGGAGCCCTGGGTGTAGGCAGGAGGGGAAGGAGGCAGGTGCTGCCGTGGCTGATGAGCTGGTGCTGGGGAAGGAGTTGCTGGAGTTGGGAGGAAAGAGGGAGCTGAGCGGGTGCAAGCAGTCCCAGGGCAGAGCCAGGCCATTTCCGGGGCTCCCGGATTCCCTCGCCTGGAGTTTGCAAGGGCCTTAGGAGAGCAGTACAGCCTCAGCCCCGACCCCAGGTCACTTACATGCCAGCAGCCTCTGTTGTGCCTTGGTTTCTCAGCCGTATGCGGGATAATGTCACCGTATAGCTCTGGGAAGGCACTTGGACATCTACCGGTGCACAGCGCCACATGAGGGCTGAGAATTGTTATTGTTAACAAATGAAATACAGCAGCAACACTTGGCAGCTTTCGCTGCCAGATCTCAAAGTGCTTTGCGTACTCTGCTAACCAGGGAGATCAGCATTGTGAGTCCCGCTTTTCAGATGGGGAAACTGAGGCATAGAGCAGTTATAGGACTGGCCCAAAGTTACCCAGGGAGTCAGTGGAAGAACTGAAGTAGAACCCAGGAGTCCCGATGCCCAGTGCAGAGCCCTCACTGCTAAACAAGACTCCCTGTGAAAGACACAGGAATCTTGTCAAAGATCCCCTTAGCCTCAAGTCAGGAGAGAGGCAGAGAGAATCTGTGTGTTGGGTCCTTCCATGACACGAGGAGCTACACGTGAATGAATGCAGGCTGCATTCTGGCTGCCTGCACCTTGTCTGTCCAGTGACAATGAAGATTAGGGGCAAATTCTCAGTGGAGCAACATCTTGCCTTCCCTGGTCTTGTCATAGCTCAATGGATAGACCAGGGTGTCCTAGCCCAAGCTCAGCGGCTTCTCCCCTCTCGTGTACAGCTCTGTACATTCACAGGGCAGCTAAGAGCAGTGGCTAGAGCTGCTCGCATGTTTAACCAATGTGCGGGGGTTTGGGCCAACAAATGCATTTTGACAAATCAAAACGTTTTGTGCAAATGGTTCAATTTCGATAATGTTTTCTATGGACAAAGAACCAAATTGAAATGTCAATGTTTGCTTGCGATATCTGCACTGAAACAAGCAAAATTTGCCATAAAATATTGTGAGTGAAATCATTTCCCTGGAACCGTTCTCCCCCGGCTCTCGGAGCAGCAGGGCCCCGCCTGGCACCACCTCACACCTCTGCAGGAGAAGGCAGTAACTCCAAGTTCTCCTAAGACGGGTCAGTCTTGCAGGCTGGGCAGTAGGATTCAGATTTCACAATTCTCAGAAGGCCCCTCGGGTCCTGCAAGCTCGCAGGCTCAGAACTAACAGGGGCGCCCAACGTATGTCGGAGTTTGAGACAACTGGGACTGAACTTGGCTGTCTTGGAAAGTAGCAGGCTGGCTGCAGAGTGTGATGCCGAGCTCCAGGGACTGGAATGTCATGGGGGACTGTATGGGCAGCCTGTGATGGGCTTGTCCCACAGGATATCACAAACCCTGGGTGCCTGTACAGTGGAGCTGGAGGTGTGAATTCCAGCTCGAGGAGACGTAGCCAGGCAAGCTCTGATCCAGCCAGCACGCTACAAATAGAGCGCACACCTGTGGCAGTGCAAGGGGTGGGAGGGGCTAGCCACCCGCCTGCACACCTGTGGGCTCAGCCAGGATCGTGCTCAGGGGGCTAGCCCTGTCTGCTGCGCGCTTCGCCATGGACACCCTTCTATTTTCACTGCACTAGTACAATCAGAGCTAGCACATGTACGGCCACCCGAGCTGGAAATTACCCCTCCAGCTCCACTGTCCATGTACCCTCTGCTGATCCTGGCTCGGAGGGAAAATCATTTTGCAGCGGTTAATGAAAAGCGCTGCTCAATTCTGCATGGACTCCAGGCAGTAAATAAGCCTATTGCTTGCCCATTAATTACTCAGTGACTTGCCTGAGTGACACTGCCCCCACTCCCAGCAGGCCAGGTCAGCACTGAACTTGCTCCCCTCCCCCATGAAGGGCAAGGACCCCAAGCAGTTCCTGGTTCCTCTGTGCCAGCAACCCTCTGGGGGACTCCTTCACAGGCATTGGAAAGGGCTGAGAATGCCTCGCACTTTTACATAGTGTTTGAGGAGACATTATTAATGGCGATGCTGGAGTCCCCAGTGCCCCTGGATGTTCACCTTGCGGCCGTGCCGCCAATATATAAAGCCAGTTATAAATGGCTTCAACGCTGCAGAAAATACCGTCTCTAGAACAAAGGGAAAGGGACATAAAGGAAAGTGGAGATAAGGGTGTGACAGGGTCTCCTGCAGGGAAGAAAGTGCAGAGCACAAATCCAGCAAATCTTCCCAATCTTTATGCTGGAGAAGGGCCCGAAGCTGAACCTTGTCACGTCTCAGGGGGTAGATTCAAAGGCCCAGCTCAGAGCCTGCCTCACAGTGTTGATTCTGAGTGTCACCCACGCTTGGAAGGGCCTGTTCTCCAGGTCTGGTGCGCATGGTGAGTGACCATGCTTCTGTTGGCCCAAACTGGTGGAAGGCTCAGCCGAATATCCGATCTGGTGAGATTTCCAGCGCTGAAGCAGGCGGCCATCCCAGCCTCACCTCTGAGCTCAGCAGGGTTCTCGAACGGGACAAATCTCACAGCTTGTGAGATTTCAGTGCTGCTGGATCTCAGGCTGACAACCACTCCTAATCCAGCCTCGAAACCACACCCTGACCCCAGCTTTAACCTCCCCTGGATCTGCCTCGCTCTGATTTCAAACCACTGCTCCCTAAGACCTTCAGGACCAGGTCTCTTTTCGCCTTCCTCGATGGAATCCTGCCTTCTAGCTGTAGCCAGCTGCCCGCTCCCATTCATAGCTCTATGAGGTCATGCTAGCCAGACGTGACAAAGAAAAATCTCATCTACAGATACATTTAAAGGTGAACGGAAAAGCTTGTTCCTGCCAAGTCCTGAGCTCAGAGCTCTGGGCTTTTCATGCTACAGCTGATGAAATCACAAACATTTAAAACAGAGCAGGACACTAGCTACTCCCCCGACAGGAATATCATCAGCCACCTTACGTGTCCGGAGTGCCCTGCCTCTCACAGGAGCCCAAAGGGCTTTGCAAATGGCACGCATACAGCAGCACTGAAATGCAGCCACCTCTGGGGTAAAAGCTGGCAGCCAACTGGCAGACAGCACACTGCACAACAGTGGGAGGAAGGGAGGCCGTGTCCAAGATCGCCAGGGCAAAGCAGGTGAAAGGCACCAGCCGGGAGATCTCTTATGTCTGTGCAGAGCCAGGAGAAGCCTCAGCTTTAAACATTTTTGTCCAACATGTCCGGACATGGGGTGATTTCCTGGGATTTGGTTCAGCTGCTTTGGAAGGACAACGAAAAAAGGGGCTGAGCTGGTTCCAGGGGCTCAGCTCTTGTCTGGCAGGCAATGGTGGGATTGATTATTAACTCTTTGGTGGTGCTGTGTAAGTCTCTACCCAGACTCTGTGCAGTGACATTTATGGCTAGGCAGTGGGAGTGAAGTGGTGCATAGGGCCTTGTGCATGACATCTGCACTGGCGTGAACTAAACCCTGCCTGATTCACTATCATAAACAGGCTTGCCCCTGGGCCCTAGTGCTTAGCCCGTATCTGGGGCTTGCCAGCTGGTTTCTCTTAGGAGGAGAAATCGAACATATGAGTCAGGTCTAGCCTTTGATAGGATCCTGTTATAGGGTTACCATCCGTCCGGGTTTCCCCGGACATGTCCGGCTTTTTCAGCTTCTAATAAAGTAGAAATGTCCGGGATTTCCCCCTTCCCCTCATGCAGAGTGCGGCGCGGCTGATTGGACGGCTTGGCCTGATTGAAAGCCGCTCGCAGCCACTGGGGCCTCTAGCAGCCAGAGTCCCTCCCCCTCCCTCCTCCCCCGCAGAGCAGCGCCACAGTGTTTGGCTGCATGTGGAGCTCGCAGCTCTCCCTCGGCCAGGTGGGGGGGGGGCAGGCAAGGGACAGGGAACGGGGGGGTTGGATTGGTCGGGGGTTCGGGGGGGGCTGTCAGGAGAAGGGGGTGTAGAGAGCGGTTGGGGCGGGACAGGGAACGGGGGGATTAGATTGGACGGAGGTTCTGGGGGGCTGTCAGGAGAAGGGGGTGTAGAGAGCGGTTGGGGCAGGCAAGGGACAGGGAACGGGGGGGTTAGATTGGTCGGAGGTTCTGGGGGGCTGTCAGGAGAAGGGGGTGTAGAGAGCGGTTGGGGCAGTCAGGGGACAGGGAGCAGGGAGACTTAGATAGGGGGTGGGGTCCTGGGGGCAGTTAGGGTGGGGGGGGTCTCAGGAGAGGGCAGTCAGGGGACAGGTAGGGGGTAGGGGGATTCTGAGGGGGGCAGGAAGTGGGAGGGGGCGGGGCTGGGGCTAGGGCGGCACCCCGTGTCCTCTTTTTTGATTGTTGAAATGTGGTAACCCTACCTGTTATTTACAAAGAACTGGGCTTGTTTAGTCTGCAGAAAAGAAGAGTGAGGGGGATTTGATAGCAGCCTTTAATTACCTGAAAGGGGGATCCACAGAGAATGGAGCTAGACTGTTCTCAGTGGTACCTGATAACAGAACAAGGAGCAATGGTCTCAAGTTGCCGTGGGGGAGGTCTAAGTTGGATATTAGGAAAAACGTTTTCACTAGGAGGGTGGTGAAGCACTGGAATGGGTTACCTAGGGAGGTGGTGGAATCTCCTTCCTTAGAGGTTTTTGAGGCCCGGCTTGACAAAGCCCTGGCTGGGATGATTTAGTTGGGGTTGGTCCTGCTTTGAGCAGGGGGTTGGACTAGATGGCCTCCTGAGGTCCCTTCCAACCCTGATATTCTATGATTCTATGATGCTAAGAATGTACAAAGTCCTAGCTGAGCCCCTCCAGCCAGTGCTGTGCCCCCGAGATCTGACTCTGCTCCCTATCAGGGCCACACACACGGCTGCTTCTCTGGCTGTCTTTCTGACTGCTTCATGCTTCTGCCAACCACACAGACACACCCAGGTGAACCAATCAGCCCCCATTCCCTGTATATGCAATCTGCCCTCAGGACAGCCCCTCTTATTCTCCGTGAATTAGTTCTTGCTCAGGTCTTCCCATGTGGCCCAGTGCTTTGGGCAGTGGCTTCTATTATTTCAACTATATTATGCCATAAAAAAGCTTAATTACTTTTTCCATTTAGCCTGAATGAAGGTTGGATAGCACCATCAGCTTCAAAGAGGTTGGTGATTGCCTTTAGATCAAAGACACACTTGATGGCAGCCATTAACACATTCCAGCATAACAGTATTTCTCTTCTACTTGCTCAGGAACTGTTCATTTCTGCTACCTCTTTGACTACCCCCTCTTAATTATTTGTGACACATGACAGGTCTCCTTAGTCACATGGTATAGTGTTTACTTCCTGACTGGATGACTGACTCATTTATAAACAGGAGGGAGGCCAGAGATGGTGGCCCAATTCTTCCTTTGTGAACATCCATGCGATCACCCTCACAAGTGCATTTTGTAAAGAAAAAAAAAATTCACTTGTACGCACCTTTGCTGAGAGTAAATAAGAAGTGTCGCAATCATTGTGGATGAGAGCGTGGGGTTTTGAGTTTAATGGCTGCTCATGGATCCCTTCTCACTCTTGCTCCTGACTCCCAAGTGGGGCCCATTGGAAAATGGTTCGTATTTTCCCCACAAGCGTTTTCATTTTGTTCTGCATATTCACAGAATTTTTCTGTTTTTCAATTAAAATTTTTAATTTTCAGTTTGGGCTTTTCCCCCACCCTCTTTTCCCTCTCTTCATCCTCCTTTTATTTCCCTGGGGGCGGGGGAGGGGGAGAGAAGGGATAAAATACTGAAAACCAACCCCCCAAACCATTTATTGTTGTAAAAAAAAAAAGAGTTCATTTTTCAATGAAAAACGGAATACTGAACATTTCTGGTAAAATATTTCATGTTGGTCGAAAAGCCATTTTTTCATCAAAAAAGTGGCCAATTTACTCCCAAGTTCTGGGCCAAATTTTGGGAAATGTTGATAAACCCATTACAGCCAATAGGAATGGCCAATTCCTCTCAGGTTGGGATCTTCCTATCAATGGGATCTTTGCCTGAGTAGGAACTCACCGCAGGACGGAGAAACACCTGCATCAGCAGCTGAGTGCAACAATTCCTCACCCACTGCTGGTACAGCATGGGGCGTACTCCCCACACTGAGGGGGTAAATTAGGCTCAGATAACCTATAGGCTGCACCGAGAGGAAAGCCAGGGAGGGCAGAGACCTAATTGCTGACGGCGCCCACCTGAGAAGGAATGAGCAGGGGAAGTATAAAGCCAGGGAGCTGGCAACAGAAGGGGGCTGCAGAGAAGTAGTCTGCGGTCACTCCTGGAGAGGAGGGCGCTTAGGCCAGCAATCCCAGCGCGGAGGGAGCCAGGAGATAGAGCTGAGAAGTAGGAAGGCATCCAGGGGAAGAGCAACATGGTCTGGGAGTGAGCAGGCCACAGTTGCTCGAGGTAGGGCCCTGAACTGGAACCCGGAGCAGAGGGCGGGCCCGGGTTCCCCTCCCAGCCACTGGAGGGGCGGCACGGTCAGAGCAGTGAAGGGAAAGCAGCCATTTCCTGTAGCGGGATTTTGATCGCCCCTGGGAGGGGAAACACACAGAATGACCTGGCCAAAGGGCTGAGGCCCGAAGAGGGAACATCCTGAGCTGCAGAGGATGCGAGACGACGACGGGAAAGACACTGCCAGAGAAGGGCACAATGCCTGTCCAGGGCTATCCCCAGAGTGACCAGGAGGAGGTGCCACCAGCGGTGAGCAGACCCCATGTCAGAGTGTGGGGGTCAGGGTTTCCTGAGCTGTGCCCCTGCAGCAGGGGCACCTAACATCGTAGCCACCTTAGAAAACTGTTGGGAGTCCCTGAGTCTGATTTTCTTAGACACAGCGGCTTGTTGCTTTCAGCGGAACGGCAGGTCTCAGCACCTCTCAGGATCAGGCCCCGGTTGTTCAAGGTGGGCTCCCAACATTCTACCGTCAGTGGCTGCTTTTGAAAAAATTGTCCTTAGCAATATCGCAGCCAATAACCGCATGGTTTTCTACATCCTAATCCTGTGTCAATCATCGCTGTTCCTGTCCCTTTACCGTCCCGCCGCCTGTCTTTGGATCTCAACTCCTTCTGAATGAAGGGTTTAGTGTTAATTACTTCCCCCTCCCATACACATCTCTCCAAAGACAAACGGGTCCAATATGGGCAGGTTGGGCCTGGTTAGCACGTCTCTGCTCTTTGTCTCCTCCTGTCACACCGAGTTCAGATGATTCATGTGGCATGACTCCGCGTACGCCTGCTTGGGCATCGTAAGATGTCAGTTGCCATGGCAACATGATGCAACACATCCTGGCATTGCGTGGCTGAGGTTTTTCCAAACTGGCAGGGCGGGGAGGTCATCCTCTCTCCTCCTTTTGGAGGAAGCGCGTCACCCAGGAGTGACACAGCGGGAGACGTGGTAATGGAGCCCTCCCATGAGGCGATCCTATTCCGTCAGCCTCTTGGCATCTCTGTCCTGCCATCTGTGCCAAGGAGCCTAGACTGCTGCATTCACTCCATGGGTGTCACTCCCAAGTAACCCTGCTGGATTCCATGGACTTTCCCTGGATTTACACCAGTATAAATGAACTCGGTTCAGCCCAGGGGGGCATTTCCATGGGGTGCCACGCGGAGCACGGCCCTCATTCTATTCTGAGATTCTCCAAGGAGGCAGCTGGTAGCTAGTCAGGAAATAGCTACCAGATTGGGGAGCACAAGAGGGTAAGAGTGTGAATGTTGCTGTGGTGGGTGAACTTCACAGCCCAGGTGAGCTATGCCTGCACGCTGGGTCTGAAACCACCAGATTTCAGGGACGTGCAGCCCTTACCTCTAAGCAAGTGCCTCAGCGCGTAGGTATGGCTCAGAGACGTCCAACATTTCTTAGCCAAACTACCCTAGACTCTGGGGCCTGCAAAGCGAGACCGGGAACAGGAAATGGGAGAAAGCAGCCCATTTCAGACCCGCTGAAAGCCCTGAGCCAGGCCCAGCCCTAGCAATCGCAATGTTGTGCTGGTCAGATCACCTGGCTGTAAAAATGTAAGTCTGGCCAGGTTGAGCTCAAAGACCCGGCCCATTCATGCACAGGCAGCAATACACAGTGCAGGCAACAGAGGGAGACAGGGCCCACGTTGGGGGTAAAGAGAGAAAGGGTTGGGTGTGAGGAGAAGGGGTAATACGACCAGCACCCAGCACAAGATTTAGCAGGCGTCTGTGTATGGTGGCTGTGGACTGAACTTGCTGGAGCCATAACTATTGCCCTGGGCTTTCAGAGGAGCAAGAGGCAGCTGTGAGAATAAGGGTAAAAGGATGCAGGACAGCAGCAAGCCTGGCCAGTCCAGGGAGAACCCAGTTCTTCTGAGTCCCTCTGTGTGACTCTGACCTGGCGTTGCAAAGTGCTTTGAGATCCCTAGACACAGAGCTCCATGCTGGTGCTAGGGACTCATGTGCCTACCTCACCTCTGTGGTTTGACGATCCCACCCGCTGTTCTGTCTGGGGAATTTAAAGCTGGAGAAAGGTGCTGGGGAGCCTCCATCTCTGCCATGGACAGAGCTGTCATGGCCCACTCAGCCTTTAGCTCCTTAGCTTAGACTGTCCACAGAGGGGTCCAGCTGGAGCGGTGGGTTTGGCCCCATACCTGTCAGTTGGGTACTGCACTGAGAACCCATCAACTCATTGCACATAGGTCATCCCATGCCATTGTATACTGACAGCTTAATTAGTGCTGACCAGGGCTCTGTTGAAGCCAGCGAGCTAGAGGTGAAGGCCCTATTTCTTTAGTCATTCCCCCAAGCCGTGTGTGCCCTTTCTTAGTTATGAACAGGAGAGGCCAGTCCACCCGGTGCCTGTGTCCTCTCCTTCAGTCTCCATGCCCAGCCTGGGAGCACGGACAAGCCCCAGGCTGAGGGGCAGTGGGAATGGAAGATCTGCCCCCCCACATGGGAGCCCCAGAAACCCCTTGAGCAATGCCCAGGTGCATGGGCGTGGGGGCACTGGGGTCATCCAGGGCACGGCAGGTTTCTGCTGTCAGAGAAGGTGCCCTGGGACATGACTGGGCTATTGCTGGCAGCGTGGGGGTCTGAAGGGAGGAGACAGTGGGCCAGATTCACCCCAAAGCTGAGTAAGGCCTACTAGAGGGAGGGCAGAAGCACGGTAGCGGTGTGGGGGCTGTGCAGCAGTTCTGGCTGGGAATAGGGCTGCTGAAGTATGCTTCAGGGCCGGATTACAGCCCAGACACTACAGGCCCAGCCCAGGGTCCCTGCTCTGTTTGTCATGTGACTACCAGAACCTCGGCTTCCATTAAAAATACAGCATATGTTTCCAGCTGCCATGTTGGAAACAAAGCTTGAGAACATGACTCAAGTGTACCTGATGCAGGGAGAGCTGCCTGAGTGTGCAGAGAGCCTAGGACAATCGCTCTGAGATGGGTGTATTGCCCCACATGTCTCAGTGGGGTGGCAATGCCCAGGCTCACTGCTCTGGGGGTCTCCCAGTGGGGCTCTGTGTGTGACAGGAGGAGGGATCGGCAGCAGCCCCCAAGCAGACTCCCGCTTGCTGCTGCTCCCATGCTCCGGGTGAGGAAGTGGGGCTCTGCTTCAGGGGATGGGGCTATGGGGCCAGAGCCATAGGAAACCCCAGTCAGGGTGTGCCTAAGACCCTGGGTTCGGCACTGGGGTGGGGAGATTCCTTCCTCACTTCTCCCCATGCAGATCTGCTGGCACACTGCAAAGACCAGCAGGCATGGATCAGCGTTCATGTGATGCTCCCCGTCGGTACCTGGCCTGGGCCGGGGAAGCTAATGATCCAACCAGCAGACCAAATTTGGTGATGAATCCTGGTCACGTGCCGCCTGAGGAATGTTGCACATACGCTAAGAAGACTGCAAGGACTCAGAGCGGCTCCTGTCAGTGGGAACTAGGGTTGCCAGGTGTCCGGTTTTCGACCAGAACGCCCAGTGGAAAAGGGACACTGGCGGCTCCGGTCAGCACTGCTGACCGGGCCGTTAAGAGTCCGGTTGGCGGCGCAGCGGGGGTCCGGGGCTAAGGCAGGCTCCCTGACTGCCCTGGATCCACGCAGCTCCCGGAAGTGGCTGCCAGGCCCTGCGGCCCCTAGGCGAATGGGCAGACAGGGAGGCTCCGCGTGCTGCCCCCGCCTCTGCAGCTCCCATTAGTTGTGGTTCTCTGCAGGCGCGAGGGCAGCGCGCGGAGCCTTCCTGGCTGCCCATGTGCCTGGGGGCCGCAGGGCCTGGCAGCCACTTCTAGGAGCCACAGTAAGCGCCGCTGGGACCCCGCACCCTGAACCCCCTCCTGGAGCCCGCACCACCACCCCCAGCCCGGAGCGCCCTCCTACACCCCAAAGCCCTCATCCCTGGCCCCATCCCAGACCCTGCACCCCCAGCCGGCACCCTCAGCCCCCCACCCAACCCCCTGCCCCAGCCCAGAGTCCTCTCCCGCACCCCAAACCCCTCATCCCTGGCCCCACCCCAGAGCCTGCACCCCCAGCCAGAGCCCTCACCCCGCCCGCCCCAGCCTGGAGCCCTCTCCCACACCCCAAACCCCTCATCCCTGGCCCCACCCCAGAGCCCGCATCCCCAGCCAGAGCCCTCATCCCGCCCCCCCGCACCAGCCCAGTGAAAGTGAGTGAGGGTGGGGGAAAGCAAGTGACAGAGGCAGGGGGAATGGAGCGAGCAGCGGACGGGGCCTCAGAGAAGGGGTGGGGCGGGCCTCGGGGCAGGGGTGTTCAGTTTTGTGTGATTAGAAATTTGGCAAACCACTGGGAACGCAGTGGCTGACCAGGCTGTTAAAATCCGGTTGGTGCAGGGCTGGCAGGCTCCCTACCCAGCTCCTCACGACTCCTGGAAGTGGCTAGATTGCCCTTCAGGCTCCTAGGTGTAGGGGCGGCCACAGGGGCTCCGCATGCTGCCCCTGCCCCAAGCACTGGCTCTGCAGCTCCCATTGGCTGGGAACCGCAGTCAATGGGAGCTGCAGGGGCGGCGCCTGCAGACAGGGGCAGCGCGCAGACTCCCCTGGCCACCCCTGCGCCTAGGAGCCAGAGGGACATGTCACTGCTTCCCAGTAGCCGCCGGAGGTAAGTGCCGACCGGAGCCTGCACCCAGAACCCCCTCCTGCACCCCAACTCCCTGCCATACCCCTGAGCCTCCTCCCACACCCAAACTCTCTCCTGGCGCTCGCATCCTGCACCCCCTCGCACACCCCACACCCTTGCCACAGCCCTGAGCCCCTCCCGCACCCAAACTCTCTCCCAGAGCTCGCACCCTGCACCCCCTCCTGCACCCCAACTCCCTGCCACACCCCTGAGCCCCCTCCCGCACCCAAACTCTCTCCTGGAGCTCGCACCCTGCACCCCCTCCCACACCCCACACCCTTGCCACAGCCCTGAGCCCCCTCCCGCACCCAAACTCTCTCCCGGAGCTCACACCCTGCACCCCCTCCTGCACCCCAACCTCCTGCCCCTGCTGGAGCCCCCTCCTGCACCCTCATCCCCAGTCCCACCCCAGAGCTCCCACCCCCAGCCAGACCCATCACTCCCTCCCGCATCCCACCCCCCTGCCTCAGCCCAATGAAAATGAGCAAGTGAGTAAGGGAGGGGGAGAGCGAGCGATGGAGCGAGGGGGCATGGGGTGAGCCAAGCGAGCCTTGGCGAAGGGGCGGGGCAGGGGCGGGGCCTTGGGTCAGAAGGTGGGGGCAAGGGTGTTCAGTTTTCTGTGATCAGAAACTTGGCAACCCTAAAGTCAGCATCTATGAGCCTTGGGAAGGTGATGGCAGGGCTGTGCTCCCAGGGAAGGGACCCTGCAGCGGCTCTGCAGAAGGGAGCTGCCCTCTGGATGTGGGCGATCAGGGCCCCTGCTGGGGCAGAAGAGCGGCCCTGCAGGTCAGCGCGGGAGGCATGGCCACGCTCCCAGGCTAGGCCGGACAATGTGCCCCAAGCAGGCTCCAGCCAGAGGGAACGTCTCTGGAGCCCCATGGGAACAGGAGCATGAGGGTTTGTGTCACGTGGAGGCCGCTGCGGTGTTCCTCGCTCCAGTGCAGCTGGCTGACGGGTAACAGCACAGACCTCGCTGCCTTTGCAGGCAGTGTCATGCGTACAGAGACACCCTACAGCTCAGCCCCTCTCAGGGCCAGCTCCTGTCTGGTGCTGAAAGCACAGGAGTTGCCCAGGACTGGGCAGCAGGGACAGCAGGGCGTTGGCCAGCTGTGGGGGAGAGCAGCCCGGAGTACAAGGAGCGGCTGCAGGTCAGCCATGAGGGGCACAGAGGGAGCTGTGTGTGGTAGGGTGGGAGCCAGGACTGACAGGCACCCGTCCAGTTTGTGGAAGGCCCCAGGCTGGAGGAGCAGGGCGATGCCGGTCAGGGTTACAGGGAAGGGGGCTGGGCAGGTCTCTCAGCTGGGCATGCTGGGAAGGAAGAGGAGGGTGGACGAATGACTCCCAGATTTGCTGCCCCAGGCTTGACTGCAGGACAGGGAGGTGGGACGCAGGGTTGTGCCCATGGCTCCTGAGCCCGGGTCGCGCTCTCACTCCCTGAAACCTGCACATAACTCACCTTTGCACACAGTGAATCCAGCCAATGTCCCGGCTCCCCCCACGAACCCAGCCATCCCCATCCGCACCCCCACGCGCCTCTCCCCTGCGTGGACAGGGTAAAGAGAGCACGTGGCAGGCGGACTCCCTGCCTAGATCACTCCAAGGGGAGTCGGGGGCGCTGACGCTCCAGGAGCCAGCACTGGGTTTCCTCCTCGGTCCCGCTCCCCTAAGAGCAGAGGTTAGTGGACCATTCCTACTTACGGCTCCCTGGGAGCAGAGGGATGGTCTCTCTGGAAATGCTGACGGTTTAAATCACGAGCCTCTGTTTACCTTCTCGGAGCTCTGTTAATGGAGGCTCTCCAGCCAGGCCACGCACTGGGAAGAGGCCACAGAACCCCCTGGCTCTGCCAGCAAAGGGCCGGCTCCAGCTAAGTGAACGCAGCCCGGCAGGTCGGGCAGCCATGGGGCTATTCTCCCAGCTGGCCTGGGATGGGATCTGGGACTCTCCCAGCGTCTGAGGGCTCCGGGACATCCCAGGCGATTGCACAGGGTTACAACGCTAGTGTGAGTTTGTCCCCTTGTATGTAAGGGGAATGCCGGGCTCCGCAGGGCAGGGACAGACACCCCCCCCCCCGCCCTCCCAGCTGGCTGCCTGGCACCAGTGGGGCCCTGTACATGGATCTGGCCTCGTTTCTCTTTATCATTCCCCCCCATTCAAAGGCAGCGGCAAACCAGCGCCAACCCAGCCTGAACGCACCTCCAGCACCAGCTGCCCCAGGCTGTTGGTTAAGCTCCAGGACATTAGGGGAAGGCTGCTCCATGTCCCTGGGGGTTGTGGGGGATGGACATGGGCTCCTCCCTGTTCCCCTGTGGAAGGCCAGCCTGCCACGCGTACCCCAGCAGCATTGCACTGGCCCCCCGCAACCCTCCAGTAGCCCCCTCCCCCAGCCCGGCCTGCGCCTGAATCTCTCTGCAAGGCCCCAGCTGCTGCTCTTCTCCCTTGGCTCTTTTCCTTCAGCCTCCGGGGGATCCCCTTCCATCCGACCTACTCACAGGCCTCCCCTATCTCCACCCAGGCCCCCTTCCGTTCTGCTGCAGGCTCCTTGAACGTGCTGTCTATTCCCGCTGGCTCCATCCCACCCTCCCGGACTCCGCTGCCCCCACTGAGGTCCAAACGCCGCCTCCTGGCCAGCCCCAGGGCCTGGTGACACTGGGGTGGGTGCTCATCTCCCAGCCACCGGCAGCACCACTGACCTCTCCAGCGCCCATGATCTGCTGGCCAGGCCTCGGCTGGGAACGCTGCCTCTCCGCCCTCTAGGGTTGCCAATTTTCTTTTCTGTGAGGCCTGCAGTGGGGAGAGACTTGCCTGCAGTGGGCTTATTCCTCCCTCCCAGGAGATGGGGCAAAGGGAGAGCTGGTGCCCAAAGATCGGGGCACCAGCGGGGAGGTGCAGTTAGCAGCCCCCCAATCAAAGGGAAGGGCTGGCTGTAGGGAGAGAGCTGGGGGCCAGCTGGAAGGGGCAGAAAGGAAGGGGGATTCCAAGGGAGTTAGGAAAAGGATCTGGTGCTTATCCAGCTTACCTTGTGCTGCAGAACATCCCAGATCCTGGAAGATCTTGACTGCCTCAGGAGACAAGGACACACCCCAAATCCAGCGGCTGAATGTTTGGGCTTGCAGGTGGGTGAATGCAGCATGGGACCTGCACCCAGGATGCGGATGAGAACTCAGCTAAACCCAGGCTCGGTGATTTGGGCCCGCGGCAGAGGAGAGCACATGGTGAGGGTAGGCATCCCGGGCAGAGACGAGGGTGGGACAGGGCCTGCCATGGGAACTGGGCAGGGGCAGTCGTGGGAGAAGCTGCAAACAACGGGGAGCGCAGAAGCTGCTCGGGGGACGTGGGGTGCAGCTCCCCCCACAGGATCTGCTGGAGAACATCCTCTCGCTCTGGCAACAGGACAGCAGCACATACCTTCTCCCTTCTGGCTGTTTACATGCTGCAGACGGCGTGCATGCGTCATAGCTGTCAGCCCCACAACCCGCAGCGGCTGGCGCTCCCAGGGCTGGCAGGGCCTGCGAGTGCTGCTGTGGCAGGCGGGTGGGATGGCTGCTCTTGGGAGAGGGCACACCTGGGCCTGAGACTGCCCTGGAGCCTGGAGGGAGGGTTCACACCAGTCAATGGCCGCTTCTGGTGCTGAGCCAGGGAAGCTGGCCCAGTCCCCTTGGCCAAAAGGCCTGTGGCTGCAAACAAGCTGGGGGATAGGCTCTGACCTGGAGAAGGGGCCTGGCTTGGATCCTGTCCCCCAAACCTGATGACAATTCAGATGCAGCTCGCAGCCCTAAACTGGGAGCAGACCCTCTCCGGGGTCAGCAGGGGTTAGTTTATCTGCAACTTTCCATTCCTCCCGACTCCTTCCCAATGGAGCGAGGGGCAGGGGACGTAGCATCTGGGCTCTGCTCCACATTGGGGCCTGCTGACCTGCCATCCGGGACCCTTCCCCACCTGGCAATCTCACACAGGGCCCAGTGGCTCTAGCGGCCTCTCCTCAGGGCCCCAACCAGCGATGTTGAGCTCGGGGCCTGCACTGCATTCTGGGGAGCACTGCCCCCTAGCCAGGGCCCCCTAGCCCAGATGCTAGTTCCTCTGACTGCTGCTTCCTGCAGGGCAGAGAGGCCCATGAGGCTCTGCCAGGAATTGCTCCATCCAGGGCCGGCTCCAGGCACCAGCTTAACAAGCAGGTGCTTGGGGCAGCTAAGGGAGAGGGGCGGCACCTGCGGCAATTCAGGGGCGGCAGGTCCCTCACTCCCCCTAGGAGCGAAGGACCTGCCGCTGAACTGCCGCCGCCGATTGCTTGGGGCGGCAGAAATGCTGGAGCCGGCCCTGGCTCCATCCCAAGCAGGGGAGGCAGAGAGCTGTTCATTTTCCCCGGAGGATTGTGGGCGATGGGCCAAGGCCATTCTTCAGGCGGGAGAAGCAGCCGTGCTGCCATCGGCTCCACAGTCCCAGGGCTGGGGAGAGCCACAGCAGGCTGGGCTGATCTGAGAAGCAGCATACAGTCCCTCCCGCCCTTGCTGTGACCCGGGGGCTCATTCAGAGCACGGAGGCCTCCTCGGACCAGGGAGAGACGAAACTGTCCCCTTCTTGGGGTGTTGCTGGGGTCTTGGTGATGGCCTCCTCCAAACAGGGGGGTCCCACCAGGGAGCCTGGGGTGCCTTCATGAAAATGCCACATCTTGTGAGTTCATGTGACGGGCACTAAACATAAGTCATAGAGAGTCTGATGGGGCTCTCCAGGCCGGCCAGTCATGGGAGCGGAGTGAGCGGGGAGGTCTGTATCCCTCAAAGAGGCAGAGACGAGATTAGAATAATAGAATCATAGAATATCAGGGTTGGAAAGGACCTCAGGAGGTCATCTAGCCCCTGCTCAAAGCAGGACCAATCCCCAACTAAATCATCCCGGCCAGGGCTTTGTCAAGCTGGGCCTTAAAAACCTCTAAGGAAGGAGATTCCACCACCTCCTTAGGTAACCCATTCCAGTGCTTCACCACCCTCCTAGTGAAAAAGTTTTTCCTAATATCCAACCTAGACCTCCCCCACTGCAACTTGAGACCATTGCTCCTTGTTCTGTCATCTGGTACCACTGAGAACAGTCTAGATCCATCCTCTTTGGAACCCCCTTTTAGGTAGTTGAAAGCAGCTATAAAATCCCCCCTCATTCTTCTCTTCTGCACACTAAACAATCCCAGTTCCTTCAGCCTCTCCTCGTAAGTCATGTGCTCCAGCCCCCTAATCATGTTTGTTGCCCTCTGCTGGACTCTCCCATTTTTCCACATCCTTCTTGTAGTGTGGGGCCCAAAACTGGACACAGTACTCCAGATGAGGCCTCACCAACACTGAATAGAGGGGAATGATCACGTCCCTCGATCTGCTGGCAATGCTCCTACTTATACAGCCCAAAATGCCATTAGCCTTCTTGGCAACAAGGGCACACTGTTGATTCATATCCAGCTTCTCATCCACTGTAATCCCTAGGTCCTTTTCTGCAGATTAATAAGGAGAGATTAATAAAACTGGGACTTTTCAGCTTGGAAAAGAGATGACTAAGGGGGGGTATGATAGAGGTCTATAAAATCATGATGGGTGTTGGGAAAGTAAAGAAGGAAGTGTTGTTTACTCCTTCTTATAACACAAGAACTAGGGGTCACCAAATGAAATTAATGGGCAGCAGGTTTAAAACAAACAGAAGGAAGTATTTCTTCACACAACGCACAGTCAACCTGTGGAACTTTTTGGCAGAGGATGTTGTGAAGGTCAAGACTATAACAGGGTTAAAAAAAGAACTAGATACGTTCATAGAATAGGTCCATTTTTGGCTATTAGCCAGGATGGGCAGGGATGGTGTACCTAGCCTCTGTTTGCCAGAGGCTGGGAATGGACGGCAGGGAATGGATCACTTGCTGATTGTCTGTTCTGTTCATTCCCACCTGGCATTGGCGCTGTTTGAAGACAGGATACTGGGCTAGATGGACCTTTGGTCTGACCCAGTATGGCCATTCTTATGTTCTTAGGCCATAGCTGGGGACTGGGACGGGGCTGGCTAGGCCATCAATCTCTTCTAGCCTTTTCCTGTAGGCAAGGTTTGGGCAGCAGGGGCATGAGTGTTTGCCCAGCCTGAGTGTCAGGAGCAGGTCCTGGCCAGGAACAATGCAGCTGGACCCCGGCCCAGCAAGCACAGGCTGGCCGGCCAGAGAGACACAGCACCTACCCGACCCAAGGATATGCTGCTTCTTGCTCCAAGATGCACGTAGCGTCCTCTGGGATTTGGGTGAGGTTGCCAACATTATGAAGGCAGTGGGAGTGGATACTTCCCCTCCCCCCACTCGTGCACACACATTCATAGGTGCACTCACACACGCGTGCACAGACACAAGCACACTCCCGTGCCCGGTGGCACTCGCCAGTGCTGAGCAGCCTGGCTGGCAGCGGCAGTCGTTGCCTCCTGCGGGAAGGTGGCAGAGATTGAGAGCAGAGCCCTTGGCTGCTGGCACTTCACAGCGAGCCGTCTTTGTGACACGCTGTTGCCGTGACAACTGAAAAGGGTCTTTTGCTGCCTGTCAGCTGCTGAGACAGAAAGGGGGAAAGGGAAAAAAAGAGCATTAACTCCCAGTTCTTCAAAGCCAGGCACGCTACAGGAGAAGGGCCTCCTGCCCCCCTGCTGCATCCGCCCTCAGCCAGAGCCCAAGACCTGCAGCCACTCCTGACCTCTAGGGATGGCCTGGGCATGAAAGGGTTACTGGTTTCTGCTCACTCCGGCTCTGGGGAGACTCCCATGAAGAATCCCTTGTATGGAAGGGGATTGGACTCCTCCCAATCCCACCTCCCCTCCCCGCCCCCACTCCAGGTGCCTTTCTGTGGCCTCTCCATCCATAGGAAGTGCTGCACATCTCATGGCATGGCATGGCCTAAGGCCCCTCAGAGGACACCTGAGATCAGCCACGCTTGTCAGCTTGATCATTCAGTTCACAGGGCATTAGCCATTCCTGTGACTGGGGCTTTGCCTCCCCACTCCCCGGCAAATCTGTCATGGAAACAGCTGTTCCCAGTCCCTAGCAATCACACTGGCTCAGCTGCCCAGATGATCACCTCTCTGGCTAGCAGCTGCCCTAACCCAACCTGCATACTTTTCCCAGGCTTATTTTTGTCTCTCTATTGATGCTGCCAATATTTTAGTGCAAGGCTAGTGGAATAACTGGGATCTCCCGGCATGATACTCCTGAGTGGATCTGGCAAAAGCACTAGGGCTGGTTGGGAAACAATTTTTTTCCTCCTCAAAAACAACTGGATGAAAACATTTTGTATTTATTTTTTGCATTGCATAGGAACATAGGACAGGACTGGAAAGGGCCCCCAGGATCACTGAGTCTGCCCCGGCAAATAATCCTGGTCATAAATTTATCAAGCTCCATCTTCGACCACTTGGGGTGTTTTCCCACACTTCTCCTATTGGGAAGCTGTTCCACAAACGCCCTCTTTTGATGGCTAGAAACCTTCTTCTCATTTCCAGCCTAAATTTATTCATGACCAGTTTATCTTCATCTAACATTTTCTTTGAAATAGTTTGGATTTTGGGGGGTTCAGTGAAAAAAATCAGGGTTTTCAGTTTTTCAACAACTCCCCCCCCGCCCCAAGTCAGTGGAAATAGAAATTGTTCCAAGGAAGTTTTGCTGAAAACGTAGACGGACAATTCTGTCCAGCTCCAAGGCCACTGAGGATTGCAGGCAGGGCCCTGCGTGCTCCACAATTCTGCAACCACAGAACTGGGCACAGAATCGTCCCGGGCTGCAGAATTGTGCTGCAGAATCTCAGCTCTAAAAAAGTGAGCGAAACAGCTTTTATTTGTATTTGCACCCAGCCCCCAGCTCAGATCAGAGCTCTGTTGTGCTTGGCATTCCACACGTAGTAAGCGACAGGGTTTGCTCCAAAGTCCTTGCAAATGAATTAGGAAAGACGCAAATAAAATAACACTACCCTAATGGGGGAGGGGCAAACAGGGCCGGCTCCAGGCACCAGCGCAGGAAGCAGGTGTTTGGGGCGGCCAATGGAAAGGGGCGGCACGTCCGGGTCTTCGACGGCAATTCGGTGGCGGGTCCCTCAGTCCTTCTCGGAGGGAAGGACCGTCCGCCGAATTGCTGCCAAAGAATGAATGAAGCTGCCGAAGTGCCGCCGATCTTGGGGAGGCAAAAAAGCTGGAGCTGGCCCTGGGGACAAAGGCCTACACTGACCCAGTGACTTGTGTAAGGTTGCTATAGCAGAACCAGGCACTGAACCCCAATCTCTTCGGGATGAGCATCCTTCCTCACCAGCTGCTAAGGCTGAAGGAAAACCCTTCAAGCAGTGACCCCCGTGTGCCATGCACACAGCACTGTCCAGTCCACCAAAACCTGAACTAACTGGTCTGACCATTCATTGCAAACAGTGGATTTGACAGTTGTAGGTTCATTGTTCGTTCATTGTCTGCTCACAGACCATGGCTTACACGTTTGTTTATGACTCCAGACTGTTTGGTGAATGGGTTTTATGACCGGAGCGGAAGCTCTGGATTCTCTGCAGACTGTTTGCAGTGAGTAGGCAACTGATTACTTGCAATTTGGAGTTTGCTGTGTGAGCTTTGTAGTGGGTCCCCTGAGTCACATGGCTTGGTTTGCATCCCTCAGCTGGTGGCCTACATGTGTTTCCTCCCACCATTCATCAATCCATGGAGTACTGTGTCCAGTTTTGGGCCCCATACTAAAAGAAGGATGTGGAAAAATTGGAAAGAGTCCAGCGGAGGGCAACAAAAATGATTAGGGGGCTGGAGCACATGACTTATGAGGAGAGGCTGAGGGAACTGGGATTATTTAGTCTGCAGAAGAGAAGAATGAAGGGGGATTTGATAGCAGCCTTCAACTTCCTGAAAGGGGGTTCCAAAGAGGATGGATCTAGACTGTTCTCAGTGGTACCAGATGACAGAACAAGAAGTAATGATCTCAAGTTGCAGTGGGGGAGGTTTAGGTTGGATATTAGGAAAAACTATTTCACTAGGAGGGTGGTGAAGCACTGGAATGGGTTACCTAAGGAGGTGGTGGAATCTCCTTCCTTAGAGGTTTTTAAATCCCCGCTTGACAAAGCCCTGGCTGGGATGATTTAGTTGGTGTTGGTCCTGCTGTGAGCAGGGGGTGGGACTAGATGACCTCCTGAGGTCCCTTCCAACCCTGATATTCTATGATTCTATGATTCCATATCTGGACTAGAGGTCCAAAACTTCACCTGTTGTGACTTTTCACACAAACAAAACTGCAGTTATGGGAATGTTCACAAGCAGATAACAATAAAGGGGTGTGGACAGGCTGATTCAAACATAACTTCCAATCCAGCCAGCTGCTCGTGCATAGGTTGTGACACTATTGTTTAGTGTGTACAGTCGAAATAGCAACGATCTCTTGCATGTCTATTGTGATCGCCATTAAACCTGTACAAGCTCTGGGTTTAATCCTAAAAGTCCTTATTTGGGCAACGCTCCCATAGCACCATGGAAATGCAGACACCCCTTCAGTCCTGGAGGATGATAACCAACTGGTGTACAGCATTTCGCACAACAATGCCCTGGAATCTTTCCACGCAGTGCAGAGAACCCTTTAAAGGGTTGTTGTGAAAAAAAACCCTCCCCAACCCCACTTACTAACCAGCCTGGAATACCCTGTAAGCTGCTCTGCCAATGACTTGCTGCATTGATGGTGCCAGAGGTAGAACCTCTGAGCCTAGACCACCTTTAAGTATAAGGAATTCACTAAACCATGCCCCAAATACCACCCAGAGCTACAGGCTAGATGTTGGGGAAGACCCTCCACCGTTCTAGCACTCAGAACACATTGTAAAGAAGCCAGTGACATTCCAGCCAGCACAAATGTCTTCCAGCTTATTCTCAGATGCCAGAAGCTGCTTATGATGTAGCTGTGAGCTGGAAGAGCATGCTGGGTAATGACATACAAATTAGCAACTCCAACACTCCCCACTCTTCCGCCAGCCCCCACCCCATAGGCACCTGGAATTCCTGTAGCCAGCACGCTGTCGCAACGAGCAGTTTTCAACCTGGCGAATGTTTCCGGGAAATAGGGTCTCCAGTTTGAAAGTGTTAAAAGCATTCTGTAGTGTGACAAACCAGCAAAGATGTCCTGCTGGCTCCCATGGGCTCTGGCAGCTTTCCAGCTGTTTTACCACCTGTGGCAGCTGCTGCTTTCTTCAAATGATGCTGCTATCGCTTTAAAATCAATGATGCAATCGGGCCTTATTTCAAGAAACCAGTCTTGTTCCTTCTGAAAATGTTCTGTGATGGATATTGGCTGTGCACCTTGCTCGGTCTCCCTCGCGTCCACACTCTGAAATGCCCAGGGATGTGGCTGAAATGACTTTCTGCCCATTCTCAAGTACTTACAGTATCCAATAAATAACCTAATACTGTTTGGTCTAAATGTAATTAAGATCTTTACTGCACGCTCTGCTACACTGACCAGTCATGGTTCCAGTGATTTATTGTGCCGTGTTGTTTGGGGCTTTAATTGTGTGCTGTTGTTTGGCACTGCCACTGACAGCTTCTCCGAGGAATGATATGTTTAGTCTACAGAGGAGTTTGGGGGTTACAGCTCTGTAAAGGAATTTAATAAGTCAGAGCACACTTTTAATATGGAGATCCGCTCACGGAGTTGCTGAAGCAGAGTTGCTCTGGCTTCCTCTTTAGGAAGCTCATTCTTGGAGCAGGAAGAACAGTTCCTCAGGGGAATTCTGTCCCCTTTCCACTTACAGAATATTTTCAAGCTGATTTGCAATGTCACTGATTGTAACTGAAAAATATGTGGCATTTTTATTCTTGCAAATAATTTAGCTGTGGATCCTACAACTATGGCTGTGGCGGTTCATAGTGATTGGCTGTGTTAAATCACATGGTATTGCTCCTGGTCCCTGACTGGAGAAATGCTTGGGTATTTAATGTGAATATTCATGTGTGGGAATTAAAAATTCTGTTCCCATGAGTACTTGTGCATGCAGCTTTGGTATTCACTTTTGCACCAGTAAAACGACACGGCACAAATGTTCATGGCACAGAAGGAGCCAAAGCCTGTCCAAAGCAAAATCCCGAAGCAGTCAGTTTAATACACTGTAGAAGGCTGTTGCAGTCTCTGGCCAGCTCTGTTCCTTATAACACTTGTAGCACCTCAAACATCACTGTATCGTCCCCCTGGCTGTCTTTCATTTAGCCCAACCAATGAGGGGCCTTGTATCTAATCCCAGAGTCCAAACTGGCTTTTCAGAGAGTCTTTGCCTGACAGCTAGAGGCTGCCTTAAAAGCATGTAGCACTTAAATGGTGTGTTTCATCATCGAAGTACAAAACACAGCGACTTCAATGCCGGCAGTCCAGACCATTGACCAAACTTCAAGATCATATCTCACACCCCTGCAATGGAGTTTGTCTGGTAGCATACAGTTAAGTGTATGTCATTTGCATATAAACTCACCATCTCTTCTTCTGTGTCACCACACAGGAAGTCCTTTGGCACATTGTCTTGCTGGATACATCTGGCTAATTGTTCCACTGCTAAGACTCAAAGCAGGGGTGACACAGGGCACCCGAGCTGTCCCTTTACTCAAGCTGAATTGAGCTGAAGCAAGGTTGTTTGTCACCATCAGGGCTGTGGGCCAATTATAGAGCACCTTCATTCACTGATCATGCTTGTAGCAATGCCAAATGTAGCTGGCATGGTGTGCAGGGTCCCGTTCTACCATGTCTGGGCTTTATTTGCTAAATACTTTGGGATCTCCATATGAAGCTAGGTGCCTGTATTAGTATGAGTAGCTCTTTATTTTTGACTGATATTTGGACTCTTTTCTTTTTTGGCTTTGTAACAGCTTTGTGACAGTTTAGCTCACAGCAACAGCGAGAATAGCATTCAAAGCCTCCTGTCCTGCTCCAAACCCAGACCTCTACCATTTGGGAATGTCCATTATTTCACCTGTAAATCGGCCATGAGCAGGATTCCATCCAATAGGGGGCAGTGGTGGTGCTAGGTACTATACTGTCGTTAATTAGAAATGGGCCTGAGCCAAACCCCTGGATCCAACTAACGTGCCCAATCTCTGGGGATGTTTCGATTCGTTACTTAGATTGGACACTTTGGGACAAGGGTGTCTTTTTGTTCAGTGTTTGTACAGGGTGCTGCTCCATGGCTGGGGCTCCTCAGTGCTACAGTAATACAAATAATAATACATAACAATAGCTATATTTTGCAACCAACCCGTCCTCTAATGGGTCACATCAAAGCACTGGATCCCAACGTCCCTGAGCTGTGGAGACATTTGGTGATACACCTAAACTCTGCAGCGCAGGCCCAGGTGGAGCGCTCACCAGAACAGCACTGCTCTCACGCTGCCGCATGGCAAAGGGGGGAGGTGAAAGGAAAGGGGAGAATGAAAAAAACCAACCCAACAAGAAGAACTTTGAAAAGCCTGGAAATGCCAAGCAGGGCGGGCCTTAGGGAAAATGGGCTCTGAGAGGAGCAGCGTCGCACCGAGCGGGGTTACTGGGCTCTGAAAGGAGCAGTGTCGCACCGAGCGGGGTTACTGGACCGTGAGAGGAGCAGCGTCACACCAAGCGGGGTTACTGGGCTCTGAGAGGTGCAGCGTCGTACCGAGCGGGGTTACTGGACCGTGAGAGGAGCAGCGTCACACCTAGCAGAAATGTTAAAAGCTGGATATTTTGGCCCCACATCTCTTAAAAGCCTCTTATCATAATAGTTTATATCACAGTGGCACCAAGAGGCTCCAGCTAAGATCAGGGCCCTGTTGCGCTAGGAGCTGTACAAACACATGATCTCTGCCCTGAAGAGCTGCCAGACAAAGGGCAGGAGGAGAAATGGAGGCACTGAGCAGGATTAGCACCTGGCCTCCTGATTTCCAGTCCAGTACCATCTCCCCAGACCACCCCGACTCCAGCTGCAGAAGATGAAATCACACCAGCCATGCTGACACCACAGGGCAGATGTAGCCTAACCTCACACTGGAGATGCTGCCGCTGTTGCAGGAAGCCCAATCATTGCCGAAAGGGAAGGGTTAAAAGGGCTGTAGCATTTCCCGGGCCTGGCACAAGGGCAGGTGAGATGGGAGCTAAAGGGTCTTCAGTGCATCTAGGAAGGGAAATGGGAGCAATAGCTCACACTTAAATAGCACTTTCCATCCAAAGATCTTCACAGACACCAGGGCAGGGGCTCCTTGCGCTCCCCTTAGCTCACACCTGTTCACGGGCCGGAGGAGACGGTGGAGCCCTCGGTGCTTTTATCTATTGGTTCCTCTTGCTCTCCCATTGTCTTCAGCTGGGCTCCTCTCCCTCTGGCTGTTTCCTTTCATTCTCCCCTCTCCCTGGCACTCTGCATTTCCCTCGACCATTTTTCCGTGTTCTCTTTCTCTCACTGTAACTGTTCTCTTCTTCTCTGTGTCACTTTTCTGATGCGACCCTTGGGCTCAGGCCTTTCTCATGATTTGTATTAGCGCCTAGAGGCCCTGGCCAAGATCGGCTCCCCATTGTGCTAGGCGCTGCACGAGGAGAGACATTTCCTGCCCTGAAGAGCTCACAGCTCAACTGGGCCAAACAAACAAAGGGTGGGAGAAAGGAAGCATCAGCCTATCCACATTTTACAACTGGGAAACTGAGGCACAGTGAGCTCATAGGACTTGCCCAAGGTCTCTCCAGAGCTGGGAAATGAGTCCAGTCTGATGCCACGAGACTAGCCTTCCTCCCTAGCCACATTCCACGAGGGGCAAGGAATGGACCAGACTTCTCTCTCTCTCTCTCTCTCTCTCTCTCTCTCTCTCACACACACACACACAAACTGCGATCTTTTCAATTTTTCCCTCCTCAATAGATTTTTTTTTTTGCCAGTAGTTTTTTATCCAGCTCGAGCTATTTCACTTCATTAATGCACCCAGAAGGAAAGAGCAGCTGCCTACATTGTCTGTCGATGAAAATTTCTTGCGCTGCTGGATTTGTAAAACAACTGATTAAAGACAATGCAATTAATTATTCCTTGATGAAATAGTGGAAATTATCCTGAAAAATGAAGAAATTTAACAGTGGAATATTAAATCTCTGTAGTTATGTCATTTCTACAAAGCGGTGTGTGTGTGTGGGGTGAAATATAAACAGAAAATCTAGCTACAGCCAGCCGTCCTGCACTCTTACCCCAGTACCCCCTGCTGGGACTTGGATCCCCACAGCCAGCCCTCTTCCACCAGGCCCTAGAGAGCACCCCCAGCTGAGCTCCCCCCACATCCTGCGCCCCATCCACCTCTCCCTATAGCCCTTCATTCTGAGAGACAGCTCTCTGCAGCCAGCAGCCCGCACCACCCCGCCCAGGGCTGCCTCCTGGGATAGATAGTGAGCAGCTGTATCGTGTCCCCCTTCGGCCATTGCTGACAGTGGAACGAAATCTCTTCTGTGCATCGGATTAGACACTGAGCACAGGGCCTGGCATGAGCCTGCGTTAAGGGGGGCGCGTGTGCAGCTGCGCCTACACGTCTCTGTAAGGAGAGCCTCCATGGGGGGAACGTCCACGTGCAGTGACACACCCTTGCTGGGCCTGCCCAGGGACGTCCACGCGCTTCCCAGACAGGAGGGGTCGGCTTTGGCCCCATCTCGTCTGAGCTCTGCCGCCAGGCTCCCCCAGCCTGAACACACACCACCCCCCTATGCAGCCTTAGCTCTGGCCCCGCTCATCCCTGACCCCCTAAGAGTCCCTTCCTGCTGCAGGCGTCGTGTCCCCAGGCTGCCGGGAGCCCCATACGGCACTGTCCTGCCTGCCTGCAGTGAGCTGTGTGGGATGGGCTGGGACTCCGCATGGCCACCCCGGAGACGCTCTGTTCACAAGGGCTCTCGGACTGCTCACTCCTGCCCTCCCTACGTCTCCCACAAGGACCTGCATGGGAGCCTAGTGACATGTCCTCACCCTGGCGGCAGGGCTGGGTTTGAATTCCCTAAGCCTGGCCCAGCTCATGAGCCCCAGGCACGGGCTGTGTCTGAGCAACCCCACAGCTACGGCCTTCACCCGGCAGGGATCTGCGGCACCAAACCCCGGGGGGCCTGGACAGGCCTGGGTGGTGTGTGCTGCCAAGGGAGGTCTGTTGTCCTGGCCAGGCTCTCACTCCCCTTTCCCAGCTCTCTCACACTCCTCCCTTCCCGCCGGAGCCATGCCCGCCCTTCCCCTCGGCTCTCTCCTCCTCCCCTCTTGGCTCTCGCCCTTTCCCACTCACTCCAGTTCCTGCTCCTTTCTCCTGCCTTCCCCTGTGCCAGCAGCCCCCTCGCTCCCCAGGCTCCCCCTGTGCCCCCACACGGGGACCGGAGAGCCAGACCCAGCCGCTGTGCCTGAGGCGCCCTACTGCATGTCCTGCCCACTCGACCGCTCTCTTTGTACGATTAGCCCTACAGAGTCCCGCTGCAGCGAGGAGGAGTGTGAACGTGACTTGCAGCCCCTGCGGGGGGTGCACGCTGCATGGAGTCAGGCACTGGTCCTCTTCACCTGCACAGCCAGGCTTCTTTCTTTCTTTCTTTCTTTCTTTCTTTCTTTCTTTCTTTCTTTCTTTCTTTCTTTCGAGATTTACAAAATGTGGGCGCTCTGCCTCCCCACCCCAGGCTTGGCATGTGTGGAATGGATCCAGGCCCCGCACACCACCTGCTGCAGTGTAATTACCAGACACGGCAGATGAATTCATCTTCTGGGCACCATTTTCTGCAGGGTTGCTAAGCCCAGGGGAAGGATTTCTGCTCCGAGCTGCGCTGTGCCACTTGGAGTCCCCACACACCACACCAAACTGGAACCGGAGCTGAGCTCAGCAACCCCAAAGCAATGCTCCTCACTCGCCTCAGACAGCCGGTCCCTTGCCTACCTCTTCGTGACTGGTTATTTCATGCCCCATCACAGGGAGCCTGCACCACTTGGCACAAGGCATGGGGACATCCCGGCCCTTAGGGGTTACAGCTAACAGAACCACGGTCTTTTGGATCTTGTGATTTTATGGCACTTAAGAAACGGGAGATTGCGAACCCTTCTCCTCTGGGCTGCCAGGCAGAATCCAGGCAATGTCGGTGGTGACCAAAGGTTGTTACCATTTCAGAGCGGTTTGGTGGCCTATGTGAAATAAGTGGGTGGGTGTCACCATCCAGTTACTAGTGGCCAGATGTCCGCAGCATGAAAAGCACCATCAGCAACTGGCCCCAACTTGGCAGCCTGTGCAGAGAGGCCAAAGACTTAGCGCCCACAAAGCTGATGCACATTGGCTTGGCATGACTGGGGACACTTATGCTCTGTGGGGAGAGGACTCCAGTCTCCAGGACTGTCAAGCCATCGCCTTCCATCAGCACTAAACTAGCTACAAGGGACAGAAGGAAGAATAGGTAGCTATGCAACATTTCCCACTTGCCTGCACTGGAATTCAGGATTCGCATGTGTGTGTGTGTGTGTGTGTGCGCGCGCGCGCACGTGCCAGAGAGAAGATTGCAACACAGCCATGGAAATCTAACTATTCTCCTTCATTTAAAGGCTGGATCAAGGGCTTGTCAGTTGTTCTTCCACTGGAGACAATCACCTACAAGGCAGAAGGGAAAGCAAGGACTCTGACTTTAGTTCGGACCCTTTCATGGCAGTCACCAAAGCACCAGTTCAGCGATATTCCTCACTCTCTGCATCCCACCAGTCCCACGGCGGGAAGAGCGCATAGCTTCCTAACTGATAAATATTTACTACAGCTCCCTTCAGGAGCCAGTGTGGATCACAGCACCGTATTCTGTTTGAAACGAACCCTTTTGGAGCTCTACCCAGAGACACAGGGAAGAGATCAAACCCTCTGATTACAGTTTGTCACTGAGATTTCTTTGAGTTTTTTCCTTCATTTTTCTTTTATTCCCTGCTCCTCTCTGCTGAGCTTTTGGGTTACTCTTGACAGGGGTAGGTTGAATTCTGCAGCCCTCGTTTCCAAAAGGCTGTTCAATTTACCTGTCTCCGTGCCTCTTATTATTGGCTATTTGTGAATTTTCACACATGGGGGTTTTTGTTCACATATACATTTGGGGAGGGACTGTTCTTCACATGAACCTCCATGAGGCCTGAACAAGAGGGTTTGCTATTGGTTATTTTCCAGTTATCTCATCAGGAAGCAGAAACAGCAGCATGGGACACAGGGGCTAATATTTTTTAGTTTCATCAACATTTTTTGTTGAAATTTCAACAACAAGAAATGCAGATGGGAGGGAATTTTGACAACATCTCACAAAAGTCGTTCTCCCCCCTCTCCCGCTGCCATTTTCCAAACAGTTCTACTAATCACCTACCAGGAAATGAACAGTTTGCAAACACCCCATAGGCTGAAAGTTGTTTGCATAAACTATTCAGCTAACACTTGCAGATAACAAATTCATTTGCAGAAATCAGGATCAGTTTGTGAGCACTTGCAAATGGAAAACCAATGGCTAAGTGAATCAGACATATGAGAGATGCTTCCTCCAGGAGCACAGCCTTCTTCCCAGGGCATGCAGATGTGTTCAGAGCTAGTGTGTGAGTAAAACTGTTCAGGTCCACTAGAAAAGGCCAGGATCATTTGCAATGATCTCGTTTAAAGAGGAGTCGCTACAGTTGTCAGCAGATGAGCGAGGGAGTGCAGTGGCTCTCTACTCTGGCCGGGATTTTCAAGAGATCTTAGCTATGGTGTAGGCATTAAGTTGGGTGCTGAGGTCTTTAGAAGATCTGGCCATCAGTGTCACAATGAGATCTGCTGAACTCTGTGGAGAATCTGGCCCTTAAGTGGGACCTGGCTCTAATTGTGGGCACTGAGCACTTGAACATCTGGTCCTGCGCTCGTTTGAAAACACAGCCCCATGTCACTGTCTACCAGAGACACCCTTCCCAGGAGCAGATGTGACCAAAGCAGTTGAGTTCTCTGGTGCCGGGTGGACATTCAGTGCTCAGAGAGCTGTAGACCTTATTCGCAAAGCTACAAAAGTGAAATCTTTATCAGAATGGATAAAACTTTCAGTTCTTGTGATTTTAATACATTTTCCCTCCATTTCTCCTCTCCCTTGGAATTCCAGGTTGATTTCCATTATCTAAAAGTCAGAAATTGAAGCAGAATTGTGTGTGTGTGTGTGTGTGTGTGTGTGTGTGTGTGAATTATTCCAGTATTTATGCTAGCAAAATGTATTGCCAAAAATGTTACATAAAGCAAAAATCTTTGCAAATTCATTTGCCACTTTATTATTCTTGGTAGGTGTTACCTGCCCCTCTGTGTCTCCTTCTCCCTGTCCCAGCACAAGCAGGAAAGCCAAGGCAGAGCTGGCAAGCACACCTGCAAAAATAAGGTGAAGTTTGCAGCAGTTGAAGCCCCAAAATGAGAATTTGGGAAGAAAAGCCTAAGACGGGTGTTCCCAGAAACTCTGCAGCCGACCTCAGCCAATTTTTCAAATTGCGGATTTTGTCCAATGCTTGATTCTAACCCTAAAATGCTTCAAAGCAGCCGAATGCATTGCTGAGATTGGCCATCCCCTTCCCCTGCATCCCCTTTGCAGAGGGTGTGGAGAGCTCCGAAGGGCGGGGTTACAAAGCACTGATGATGGCCCACAGAGGAGCTGGGTAGGATGTGTTCACACACACAAGGGATGAATCCACTGCTGTGTTAAAGCTGCTCCTAAAGCGAAGCCATCGGCCCACCATTTCAGGTGAGGGCGCACACTACGCTGGTCCCGGGGGAGCTACAAGTGGTTCTTCAGACTCCAAACCAGGGCTGGAATTACGGGGATCTGGGATGCAGGGAAGCTGTCCCTCTGTTTACTGTGCACACAGAGAGCTCAGGCAGAGTCCTGCCACCACCCACCACTGCAGAGCCAGAGATGAAGGGGAGAGTGGCTCTAATCAGCTCTGTTAGGTTTGTGCCATCAGGTGTGTTTCGGAGTGTTTAGCAGCCCTCGGTGTCGTGTACAGGGCACTGGAGCCACAGCTTGGTGGAGAGAGCTGGCCCCCAACGGCCTTTAGAGTAGGGATGGGCAGGAGGTGACTGCCTTGGGGTGGGGCACTGGGGGCACTGTAGGGGCAACCAGCGGAGCAAGGAGATGGCCAGACACCCTGCGACAATGGAGGTTGCCAACCAGGACACAGGAAAGCCTGGCACGTTGGGTCTCCCAATCACCGAGCTCTGTTCTGTTCTGTGGAGGTTCGTGGTTCCAAGTGAGGAGATCCCTTCGCTGGGATCTCTGAGCAGAACGTGTGCGCCCAGCACTGGCAGAGGACACCTGGAGAGAGGTTACTCTGTGCTCCACGCGGTGGCTCAGACCTTCCAGGAAGCAGCCATGCTCCACGAATTAAAAGCTTTGCAGCTCGATGTGACAAAAAGGGAGAAAATGCCTTCAAACGCGCCTCCTTCATCTCTCTTAGTGCTTCACCTTTCAGTCAGCTTCTGTTATTTCACAGCCTCTGAAAAAAAATGGTTAGGAACTCACTGAATAAATCATTTCCGTTCCCCCTCTCCTCCTTCCTTCTTTCTTTTGTGCAAATCAAAGGCTCTGAGCTGCCAGGAGCTGACAAGACTGCCCCCATCCCCCACTTCCCTGTTCCTTACAGCCCCCGTCCTCTGGAACTTGGCGGGAATACACCACGGTTTCCGAAGCAATCAAACTCTGACAGGCCAGCCTGAGGGACGATCCGGAGAAGCAGCGCGCGCAAGAGACGGTGCTTTGCTGCTGTCGCTCCTGCAGGCACTTGCTAGCTACTCCCTTTGGGTCTTGTAGTTTGGAACAAGGTAACGAACATGTGGGGAAGGCTGATAATCTCCAAAGTGTCTATGATTAAGTGAAACCAGCAAATTGAGATGCTTAGACAATTACTAAACTTGGCATGAAAAAAGCAGAGGAATCAAAGAGGAGTAGAGGGTTTGGGGTTTATTTTTCACTTTTACCTTCATTCTCCTAATTGTCTGATTCTGTGCTGGATCAATCGAGTCAGAGAGGAGGTGGAGGCCCCTGTGATGGGCCTAGGTGACCCCAAACAAAGCAGTCCTACGCCCCCTAGTTGTGATGCCTGCATGGCACAGAGGGGCTGCTTGGCACAGCCATTTCACATGTCTGTCAGTGGGGGAGGCATGCACCCGCTGTCAATTAGCTGCAAATGGACTAATGAGCATGATCGCCTTAGATCCACTCCCAAATCACATGCACATGCACACCCAGCACTGCCTTTCCTCTGCAGACAGACAGGAGTGGCCAAGCGTCATTGAAATGGGGTCAGAAGAAGTTGCTTGCTCTGCAAAGTGCCCTGCTGGATGGCTGGCGCAGAGAGGGGGGTATTGCAGAGTGTAACCAGGCCCTCAGCCTGCATGCCAGGCACCCCACGGATTCAATCCTCACAATAAATAGAGCAGAGGCTTCCCCACCCACCACCCAAAGCAACCCAGCCCACTGTTCTGCACAGAGCACTCCCAGGCCAGCTCCCGACCAAGCATGTGCAGAAGGGTATGAACCCAGGCTCCAGCTGGCCTCCCTGCCTCTCGCTCTCCCTGCACCAACCCCACCAATGTCGGCTCTAACCTGCCCTTTGAGCAGCCCCTTCCCCAGAGGTGACAGGCCGGGGTCTACGGCTCCCTGGGGAAAGCTGTTCCCACCCCTACCCCATTCCACTGTGCCTCAGCAAGGACAAAGGGCAAATTAGTGTGCGGGTGTCCTAGTATAATGCTAGCACCCCTTCCCCCACATCAGCCAGAACAGTTTCATTCTTTATTTAACCTGTTACTGCCGATTCTCCCCCACCAAATCACACACCCTGCTGCAGGCTCATCACCTAGTAACACTACACTGAAATCAAAGGTAGGTTAGGACATAGCTGGCTTGTGCAGCAGCATGGAGAGACATCCCACCCGGCACCCCCGGCGCATTCACCATCACGGCAGGCGCATCCCACCCGGCACCCCCGGCGCATTCACCATGACGGTAGGCGCATCCCACCCGGCACCCCCGTCGCATTCACCATCACGGCAGGTGCATCCCACCCGGGCACCCCGGGCACATTCACCATCACGGCAGGTGCATCCCACCCGGCACATTCACCATGACGGCAGATGCATCCCACCCGGCATCCCCAGCACATTCACCATCACGGCAGGTGCATCCCACCCGGCACCCCCGGCGCATTCACCATCACGGCAGGCGCATCCCACCCGGCACCCCTGGCGCATTCACCATGACGGTAGGCGCATCCCACCCGGCACCCCCGTCGCATTCACCATCACGGCAGGTGCATCCCACCCGGGCACCCCGGGCACATTCACCATCACGGCAGGTGCATCCCACCCGGCACATTCACCATCACGGCAGGTGCATCCCACCCGGCACCCCCGGCATATTCACCATCACGGCAGGCGCATCCCACCCAGGACCCCCGGCACATTCACCATCATGGCAGGCGCATCCCACCCAGGACCCCCGGCACATTCACCATCACGGCAGGTGCATCCCACCGCACCCCCGGCACATTCACCATCATAGCAGGTGCATCCCACCCAGCACCCCCGGCGCATTCACCATAACGGCAGGTGCATCCCACCCAGCACATTCACCATCCTGGCAGGTGCATCCCACCCGGCACCCCCGGCACATTCACCATCACGGCAGGTGCATCCCACCCGGGCACCCCCGGCACATTCACCATCACGGCAGGTGCATCCCACCCGGCACATTCACCATCCCGGCAGGTGCATCCCACCCGGCACCCCCGGCACATTCACCATCATGGCAGGTGCATCCCACCCGGCACCCCTGGCACATTCACCATCATGGCAGGTGCATCCCACCCGGCACCCCTGCCGCATTCACCATCCCGGCAGGTGCATCCCACCCGGCACCCCCAGCAAATTCACCATCATGGCAGGTGCATCTCACCTGGCACCCCCGGCACATTCACCATCACGGCAGGTGCATCCCACCCGGCACCCCCGGCGCATTCACCATCGCGGCAGCTGCAGCCTGGATGTCGCTGTCAAGTGATGCCCCCGGACAGCCGGCACATTGATTTTTTCCCAACATCTGTTTCCTTTAGCCGACTGTTGCTTGAGTGCCTGTCATGCAACACTATAAACCAATGCACAGTAACATGGCAGCTCTCTGCCTGTTTCGCTTTCTCCTGTGATGAGTTTCCCCAGCCTTGGTGAGACTGTGCCTTTGAAAAGCAGTGAGAAGCTTAACTCAGGGTCCCAGTGCCCTCTCCTGGAGGAAAGGGGTTGTCACTTCCTGTAGAGGCTGTGCACTGTGAGCTGAACAGCTCAGCAGCTGTGGGAACAACCATCTTCTTCGTGGCAACCCAGCAAAAAGATGGGACTTTTTGGCCAATAGGTGAGGCGAGTGCAAACCTCAAGTCAACTTCTGTGCTATCCTAGGCAAAAACCAGCCCTGGGCTACAACACACGGGAGCCTGAACTGCCTTGGACATCTGGCCTAGCATGCTCAGAGAGGTCCCTCTGTTCCCAGCCACTGGCCCCTGATCCGCTGAGCCTCTGGTGGCTCCATCATTGTGGAGGAGCTGTGTGAATACCTCTGGGTTTGATTCAAGGGGATTCACGCCCCATGATTTTCAGTTTCAGTTCAAGCACAGCATGGTGTGTGAGACACGGGCTTTGCTCCTCTCTCTCCATGGGGGGAAGAGTTCCCAAGAGGTCACAGCACCCACAAGACCTGCCACATGAGCCACCGCTGCAAATTTTACTTCAAGTCTAACATGAAACTGTAAACCCCATCCCTGAACATCCCCATTGCTCCAGTGACGGCGGAAGGTTCAGGTTGGCGTTTAGAGCCAAAGTCCATGGTGCTGCCCTCAGACTGAAAGCATTTCCCAGAAACTCAGCTGCTTGAGTTCCCATATTCTGCCTCCAGACCTGCAGCATTCCAGGTGCTGTGGGTTTGGCACTAGAGATGCTACAGAGCAAAGGGAATGGTCACTCTGAAGAACTAGGGCTGAGAACAACACCTGCTCTCTCGCTCACTCTTGGGATCTCAGCGTGAAAGGAGGATACTGCGGGGAAGGACATCCTGATCTCTAGTTAGCCTCCTAATCTCCATTTGACAGTAATGGCTATAATTTATGTTCCTCTTGAATGGCATTGCTGGGCTAGACTGTCACTTTCTGAAGGATACGTGTTTGGCTCGAATGACCCCTTGCGCTCTGCCATTTGAGCAAACTCAGTTCTTTTCTTCACCCCGGCCTCTTTCCATGGTTAAAGTCTGACCCCTTGGGATTGTAAATCCTCCGGGGAATCTGGTGGCGTAAGTAGCCTCCATACTGATTGCGAGGATTTTAATTTGGTAACTTTCATCTTCAGGCTTTCCCAGGGAGCTTTCTCGGTTATTTAAAATCACCCGGCCGAAAGCTTTAGACCTATTTTTCGCCTCCAAAGGGCGGTGAAAATTAATTAGGGTCATTATCCCTGAGAAGTTGGACTGCAGTCCTTAGGATTAAGTCAAGAGCTGCCACTTCACTAGCTTTTCCAATCATTTCTGGAGTCAAGACATTGCTCCTCCAAGCTGTGTCCTAATGGGACTTTGGATCAGTTAATGTCTGGGTAGCTGAAGTCACTCAAAAAGTTACTCTCTTAGACGACGTCTCTCAGCATTGTGCCCTCCCGGGGTCAGATTCTCCGTTTCACTTCTCCAGTTTTACACTGCTGTAACTCCATTGATTCCAGTGAAGTTACTCCAACGAAAAACTTGTGTAATGGAGTGGCCGGCCCACACTCTCTGATCTGCAGGCTGGCAGCATAGCCCCAGTATTATATTTGTGTCCTCCTGACGTAGGATCGATATCCACACAGATTCTACCATATGCTCCCCTCCATTTGGAAATTTTATTTCACTTGAATTTGCAGGCTCTTGCAAGTCTATTGCTCCTCCTTCACGTCTCCTAATCTGCCATGGCTGCAGGGTGCATACCACTAGTTCATCCCACTTATTACGCTCATTCCATAATATTAACTCGGGTATGAGAAGAAATCATAAACTCTCCCTCACCATCCCTAGCTGTCACTTTCCTGTGGTGACAAACCCTCTCTTATGATAGCACTCATTCCCCTATGGAAGTGAGCTAGCCAGCAGGAACCCAGCACAGGCTATGGCTACACTACAAGCTAGGGGAGTGATTCCCAGCTCACGCAGACATACTCACACTAGCTCTCATCTGAGCTAGCCTGCAAAAAATAGGAGTGGCACCGCAGTGGCATGGGCAGTGGCAGAGTGGCACAGGCTAGTTGCCCTGAGTATGTACCCACGGGGTTCAGGCGGTGTGACGAACTGGGACTGTTCTTACTGTGGTCTTTGAACGCTGACAGGGGAGTGTGGCTAGGATGGTCTGCGTTGGGGGATGGGAGACTGACCGCGGGGAAATACCTGAGCATGTAACATGAGAACCCAGGAAGGGGTTAGAGGCCAGGTGACACCTTTGCCCGGGAAACCGAACAAAGGCTGTGGGAGGGGTCGCTGAAGGGAGAGTTTCAGGAGCTGGCTGGTGGAACGGCTGGGAGGCAGAGAGGGCTCTGACCTCGCAAGGGGGCTGTGGGGCCCTGGGACCCCAAGATGGACCTAACTGGGGGGGATCCTGTTGTCTGTGCCTGCAAGACCTGTCTTGGACTGTGTTCCTGTCGTCTGAATAAACCTTCTGCTTTACTGGCTGGCTGAGAGTCATGGTGAATCGCAGGACGCCGGGGGTGCAGGGCCCTGAGTCCCCCCACACTCCGTGACAGGCGGATTAGCTCAGATGAGAGCCAGTGCGAGTATGTCTATGTGAGCTGGGAACCCCACCCCTGCTTGTAGGGTGGATGTAACCACAGTGAAGATGCACTGCTGGACACACAAAAAGCCACATGCACTCCCCATTTCTGGCTGCGCGAGGACCTGCACTGAGGCTGGAAAGGAAACCACATTGTCAATCCCAAAGGTCCCATCTTCCAGCAAAACTATGGAAGGCGACAGATCTTTGCACCCATCAACCTTCCCAGTGCCCCAGGGAGAGACTCAGCAGCATTGAGGGTGGGGTGTATCCAGCACTGAGACCCTAGTCTGGAGCACTGCTTGTGTGTGAGTTGCCAGCGGTGTGTGTCCCTTGCTGACTCTTCTCTGTCCTGGTTATTTGCTCTGGTAGAAGATGGGTGGCGAACACTCTGGCTGATTCTCCCCGTCTCTCTCTTTGGTTGGGATCCGTTTGCATTTAGTAAACTGGTTTTGTTTTTATTCTCATTTTCCATAAGCAAAATCACTTATAACATCTATCCACAATGCTGCAGGTGCTTGGGGCAGCAACTCCCAGGAAAGCTCCTCACTCAAGTTCGTGGGATACAGACCCCTGGGATCAAAGCAGCCTGGTTTGCCTGGACCAAGAGTTCAGGGCCATTTTCAGGTACTGCAGCGTCCCGGTTCTGTGGATGAATGATGTTAACCCTTTGTTGGCTGGGCTTACAGCAGGGCCATGGAAGCTGTTAGGGAAGCGCTCTCCTTTAACTTACAAATGGAAGCAGCTTAGCTGCTGGGACCCACGGCCCCAGGGCTCCGTCCCCAGCTCCTCAGGCATGTGAGTTTATAAGGTAGTTGTGTCTGTTGTTCGCAGCACAGTTTGGAGGCAGATTTTCAGAAGAACTTGGCTCCCATTTAGATACCAAAATAAATGGCCAGATTTTCCAGCAAGTTCAGCACATTGGGTGCCCTGGGCCTTTTGAAACCTGACATCTGGCTCTGAATCCCCATCTAGTCTCTCTTCTTTGGACCCAGTAGCAGAGGCCTGTGGTTTTTGGAGCTGACGGACCAGGGTTCTAGTCCTGGTACCGCTCGTTACATTTGGGCTATAGTAATTGTGTCAGACGTCTGCAGAGGTGAATTAGTTGCAGCATGCTCTCTGGTGAGGCCCAGGGGAGGCATACACACGACACGGACCTGGGATTCCCTCCTGCTCAACGATGCGATGACACTTTATTCTTAAGGCTTTGCTCTGGCAGAGGCGTCTGTTCCATCCAGTCCCCTGTGCTGAACCAGGAGCATCATGAGCTGGGCCCCCTGGCAGCCACTTTATAGAAGTGTGGGCTCAGTACAAGGCAGTGTCACACGGCCTGCGGAGAGCAGCACGCAGGCCCCTACTGGCACGGGCAGAGTGAGGCACGTGGCTGGGAATAACTGAGAGAGGTGCCCCTTTATAGAGAAAAGGGGGGAGGCACAAGAGAGGAAGGGAAGGGCAGAAACGACACAGGACAGGGAGATAGAGGAGGAAGAAGATGGGGAAAGAGGAAACCTCCTTTGCTAGAACATGGAGTCTCCGGTTGCTGGGAACCTGGATTAACGCACCAGGGCCAAGTGTTAGAGTTGCCAACTCGGACTGAAGCTATTCCGGGAGATTTTTTCCCCCCAACATGATGTAATGTCATTTTCTTAAAATATCCTATTCAAATCTCTCTGATTGCTTTCAATAGTCACCGGAGATCAATGCCAATTCCAGGAGAATCCTGGAGGGTTGGCAACCCTGCCAAGTGTACAGGTAACCCAGCTACACAGCTGCTCAGGGGGGGTCTCCTGGCACAGCAGCCCCCACAATGAACCCAGAGAACCCAACGCGTAGCCCGGTTCCACCCCCACTGGGACCAGCCCAGAGACTGCAGAGGGGCTCTTGGCTGGCACCTCATGAAACTTGGGGGTTTCAGATGGGCCTGTTGGGTTTAAAGGCCACAACAGAGCAAGACGGGACTCTGTGAAAGAGCCCCAGCCCCCCCCCGTGAGCCGTTTGGCCTGACAGGTACCTGCTGTATAGCTGGGACAGCACACAGGGAGAACACACCCACGCAGCCAAATATCTAACCACCCCTGCCTGTGCTTATTTGGGGGGCTCACCATTGGCCCCAGTGCTAATGGACACTTGGGCCTTGGGCTCACAGCCTGCAGCACCTCCCCCCCCAACACACTTCTCCGGAGGCCTTTCCCACTATGGCCCCTGCCGGTCCAGCCCCTCTTGGTGTGGAGGGGGCTGGGCCACACCCACTGCCCAGCTCTAACATTGCTCACCTTCGGGGCTTGCTCCTGCCTTACGAGGCATGTTCGGGGCTGATTTAATTGGTGTTGGTTGAATGGCTGGTCCAGCTCCCAGGTGCCTGGGGGGGGGAGGGGGAGGGAAAGCATTACAAAGTGTGTGCTTCCTCCCCCATCTCCTTCCTGCCAGCCCCCCCCTTCTCTTTGGCCACCATGGACATTCTGGTGGGGGGATCCCCTCCCCACCGGGGGAACCACATGGCAGTTTCTCAGCAGTCCCCACGTCCACCACTGCCCCGAATTCCCCACTTCTCAGCCTTCCCACAGCAGCTGACAGGCAAGGCGGATCCCGTGCGGGGAATTCGCTCCCTGGGGCATACGTTCCAATCCCAGCAGGAAGCCAGGGTCTGTGTAGGGACTCGCTCGCAGCTGGGATCCACCTACCTCGGGTTACAGAGCAGTGTGTGCGGAGCCGAGACCTGAGGTGACTCCAGTCAGCACTGGGCTGAGGCCCTGCTTCCCGGGGCAGCATGGGGAGCAAGTGCTGCCAGGATGCAGTCCATGCACCAGCAGGGCCGAGGCACCTGGGTGAGTGCGGGGATGGCAGCAGGGTGGCTGACTCTGGGGCGGTTGGATGATGGCTCTACTAAAGGACTCCATATGTTGGGTTTTTCTTCCCCTCCCTCATTTGGGCCAATAGGGAAAAGCTACAAGCCTGTCTTTGTGGAGCTGGGGAGGGTTTTACACGAGGAGATGAAGACAGACAGAGCGACAGCAAGCTTAGGTTTTACATGACATGAGAATTGTATAGACGGGGCTCAGGGAACAGGACAGGCGGCAGCTGAAATGTGAGGGCCATTCAGCCTAACGTGCTGGGCTCCAGTGGAGTCAACACTGTTTGACACCTGGCCTGGCCTGAACTCAGGACATGCTGTCCCACGCAGCGCTCCCTGCCATGCCATCCCTAATGTAACAAAGGGACCTATGCCAGCTGACAGACACCGTTACACAGCCAGTCAGCTGGGACAACCCCTGGTCCTTCTGGTCTCCAAACCGCTCGCATTTCTAACAGTGACCTCCCTATGCAGCCTGCGTTAGTGAGTCCATGAGCCTCCCACCTGCAGCTGTATCCGTGCTGGGCTCTATTAAGAACACAGCTCTACTACGGCATCTGAATCCCCACTTGAAACACCTTCTGTTGCTCCTCTCCTGGGTCCCCCACAAGGCTCATCTCGTGCCCCTCTGTCCTGACTTGCAGCACTCCCTGCTATCAGTCCCGAGAGCCATCTGCACTCAGCCCTAACACCACCACACTCTCCTGTTCTGAGCTTGGGCTGCCCCAGGATCTGCCTTAAACCTGATGCGAAAGGTCCACAGCTATTCCAGCCCTAGATCCCTCCTGCCCTTGCTGGTGCAGGTCATTCCTGACCCACAGACCCCCATTAAATCAGGCTTCCCTTTAGGTGTCCACACAGCCCTGTCAATGTGCCTGAGAAATGGGAACCAGAAGTGTGGGGGCCCTGGAGCATAGAACCTGGAACTTGTCTCCTCCCCTGTGCCTTTGGCTCACCCTAATAAGCCCACCCATATGTGGCCAGACCAATAGATCCGCTCAGCTCCCAGCTCTGCAAAAACAAGGGGAAAGGCTGATCCCAGACCCACACGGTCTGGCTTTGCGCTGGAATCCTGGCGAGGTGCCTGCAGCAGCACAGAGAAATCAGCTTGTATCCGGTAGCTGGTAATAATGATCATTATGTGTAGCCCAGCAACACCCAGAGGCCCCCTCGCACTGGGTGCTGCACAGGCACTCCCTGCCCTAGAGAGCGCAGGACAGATGTGACTTGCCCAGGGTCATGCAGCAGGCTGGTGACAGAGGCAGGAAGAGACCCCCTGGCTCACGGTGCCTGACTGGTGCCCTGCCCACTAGACCACACTGCCCCTCACTGGGTGCAATGAGGAGGAGATTGGGGGGGGGGGGGGTTGGTCAAACCTGCTGTTTTCAAAAGCTTCTTTCTGAAACCCCAGCAGTGAGGAGGGAGCGTGGCCAGGGCAGCGGGCGTGCTGGGAGCAGGGACTGTGCTGAGTGAATGGAGGCTCGGCTGGCCTGCCGCTGTGCAGGAGTGGGTGTGAACGGACCCTGCTGGGCAGTCCCACGGAACAGGCTGGCTTGCAAGGAAACCTTGCCAGTGGCATCTTAAAGCTGGGGAGAGGTGCCCGGCTGGCAGCCCTGGGGACTAGAGCCCTCTCTTTAGCCACTGCGCCATGGGCTTTATTTGCCCTTCCAAGCCTCTCGCCATCTCCACCTCCTGTATCACACTCAGACTTCTTGTCCTGACTCTTCCCTGTGCTCCATCCCTCGTAATGTCCTTCCCCGCGCACTGCTCCCCTCAGCTCCTGCTGCTCGCCCGTTCACCGTATCTTGCCTCCTCTCGTCACCCACGCGCCCCCTCTCTCGGGCACCACGTGACACCACACACCTCCTCAGAACACCCCTCCGCCACCGAGCTGCCCCCGGGTGCTCCCCACATCCCCCAGGCACAGCACAAGAGGACTCTCCATTCACTGCCCTTGGGCTGTCGCTTGAATGGGACCGACCCCCGCACCTGCTCTGAGCAGGCTGCAGGCCATGTCAGTGACCATCCCCAGAGCAGGTGCAGAAAGGCAGTGTCAGAGTGAGGTTCCCCCCCTACACACACACACGACTCCCCCCATACCATGCCTCAGCTCTGCCTTAGAGCGCCCCCTACAGGGCTGAGAGGGTAGCTCTGATGCCATGGTTGGTTCACTCAGCCCGTGGCAGACCCTGCTTACCTCTCCCCACAGGCACTGCAGCCTGAGTCTCTGGCCTCCATGTTCTCATCTTCCCCTTTAACCTGCCAGAAATCCAGCGGCTAAACCCCACCCCGATCCCCTTAACACAGACCTCTGCAAATCCCTGCTCCCCACCACCTCTGCTCCGCTCCTCTCTGCATCCGCCCTCATCCCCTTCACCTGACCAACCTCTGCCTTGGCCTCTGCCTCCTGCGCCCACTTTCCAGCCTTGCTCCATGAACCCTCCACTGCTCACCCCCTGGGCCCTGCCTCTGCTCCCCCCTTAGAGCGCGCCCTTTCCACCAGGCCCCAAACCCCTCTTCTCCCCTGTCCCTAAGAAGAGTTTGGTTATTTACCTCAAGTGCATCTGCAATGGAGGCAGGTCCTGGGCATCCCTGGGCAGGCCCTCAAGACACAAACGTCCCCCCTCCCTCAAATCTGGGTCCCCTCACAAGCCCAGCACCATGGCAAGGGTTGCCAACCCTCCAGGATTGCCCTGGAGTCTCCAGGAATTAAAGATTAATCTTTCATTAAAGATTATGTTGTGTGATGAAACCTCCAGGAATACATCCAGCCAAAACTGGCAACCCTGACCATGGCAGCCAGCGCAAAGAGACCCACCTTGGACTGTGTCCTGGTGGGTGGTCAATGGAGCAGGGCTAGTTTGGACCGGTGAGGGGGAGGAAAGGCTTGTCCCAAGCCAAGGCACCTCACTGACACATGCCCTTTGAAACTGACGGGGATCCAGGTCAAGCTGGATGATGATCCAACAGCAGCAGGGGATCCAGCAAAGCGCCAGATGGCAAGACGAGGCCCCAGTGGTGGGAACACGCCCTCTCTGGAAAGGGGAGATACTTCCTCAACCTGCCAGCACCACCTCAGTACTCCCCAGTGCTCCAATCCAGCACTTGTCTGGCTTTCACGCAACCTCAGATGCCAGGCCAGGCTGCCGAGCAAAACAGATGATTAATTATTTGTATTAACGTAGCACCAAGGAGCCTCCACCATGGAGCAGGCCCCCCATTGTGCTAGGAGCTGTACAAACACCGAACACAAAGCTAGGCCCAGCCCTGATGAGTTTACAAGCTCTGGATAAGACAGAAGACAACAGATGAAGACAGACAGACTAGGGAGCACAAGGAACCCAGGAGATAATAAATAATCGATACAATGTTTTTTTTAAAAAATCCAAACAAAAATAGTGGAGCTAACACGAGAGCCACGCTCAGCCCCTTGGCACCCCTGAGCCAGCCTTCCTCTGCACTTCAGCTTTGGAGGCCAGGCCTCATCTGCTAACTGTACAGCCCCAAGCACAAGTAACTCTTTGCTCAGCAGGTGTTACACCTAGGAAAGGAGTCTACTACAGCTACCTGCTGCTGGAGTTACTCCTTGGGGTCGAGCAGTAGTGGGGGTGCTTTTAGCACCAGGGAAGGGGGTCCTGGGCTCTGGACGGCAGTCCCTGCACACACTGTTAGCGTGATGTAAAAATCAATGACAGTCACACTGGAGTAATTTCTGGCCACAGGCAAGTGGGGTTCGACCTAGAGAGCAAAGGCTGAGAATCCCCCCGTTTTGGATTCATCCCGTCCCCTGCAAGACAGTCATGCTCTGTGTAAACTGAGGAGAACTCCCTACTCTGAAAGCTGTGAGCCGAGTTACGACTCTCTCTACCAGGGACTCAGCCTGACTCAACCTCCTTTGCAAATTAATGCTTGAACCCAGAGCAGCAGGACCCGCCAGTCTGGCCATCCTGCGGGTCCCCCAGCTACAGGAATCACGTTTCCTGTGCTAGGCAGAGTCACTGCGAGAGGCCTGTGGTCGGGACTGGAATGTCGGCGGGTATCCCGGGCATCAGCTGGGAGCACCTGGATTAACGGCAGTTCTTTACAGCGAGGGCGTCTTCCTTCCTATGGAGGGCAGAGAGCAGGGAACAGAACATAGCTTGTGGCGGCAGCATGCACGGGGCTGGAAACTTGTGCTGCTGCCTAGGGGAGGGGAGGTCTGACTCCCTCAGGTACTGCCAGCTCGCAGCACAAAGGAGCTGTATTTGTATTACCATAGCACCGAGGAGCCCCTGTTCTGCTAGGCGCTGTACAAACACAGAACACAAAGCCTAGGGCCAGACTTCTCAGACGTGCTCAGCACGTTGGGTGCTCACTGGCTGCTGAGTCCTTCTGCAGATGGCTGGGGCTGCTCAAAGAGGGACATGAGAGTAAAGGCAACGGTCAGCTACAGAGCCTCAGACCCTGTTAGACAGCCGTTCCTCAGAGCTGCATGGACTGAAATATGGGGGTTCCTGGGACCCTGCTGCCCAGACCTGTATCTGCCCAGTCAAAGTTTGATCAAGGCCACAGTTCCATTTTGGGGGCCTCATTGTTTGGGGGCCCTGATTTCCAGGGGGACTGAACATCCATAGCTCCCCTCAACTTCAGCCGGAGTAGGGAGTGCTCCACACCACTAGGAATCAGGCCCTGTGGGCCTCCCGAATGCAGCCGTTTCACAGGGCTTGTCTACAATGGGGAGTGAATTCAGATTAAAGTAGGGTCTGAATTTGAAGTGGATAGAGATATTCCTGATTAAGTTCCTGTGTAGATGCTGGGGTCCCCTCCAGGGTTGTGAGTTCAATCCTTGAGGGGGCCACTTAGGGATCTGGGGCAAAATCAGTACTTGGTCCTGCTAGTGAAGGCAGGGGGCTGGACTTGATGACCTTTCAAGGTCCCTTCCAGTTCTAGGAGATGGGATATCTCCATTAATTTATTTATTTATTTATTTTTATTTATGCTCTCATTCTGGAATAAACATGCCTTTTTCCAAATGCATGGATTAAACTAATTTGGAATAAGCCATTCTAGCTCCAAAATAACAGTGCCTGTAAAGGGAGTTAATTAGGAATAGCTGTTCTGGAATAACTCCCCATGTAGACAAGCTCTCAGGCAGCCCACATTGGCTCTCCATAATGGTGAGACAGTTTGATTTTAGGGACCCCAGGGCATTTCCCATCCCTGAGAGTCAGCTGTTCCCGTTTACTCCTGGTACACACTATTGGCGCTACTGTTCCAGCTCTATCCATGGGATGATTGCAGTGTGCAAGGAAACAAAGTAGCAGGAGAACAATGTGATGGAGCAGCAGAAACGAGAAGAGAACAGAACAGGGGGTCTTGGCAAGAGAGGTGCAAATGGTTAAGTGGAAGCCCAGGGGATGACAGTATTTTCCAAGTGTGCCATCAATGTATGCTGGCAGCCACCTCTCCCAGCCCTGAGCCTTTTCCCATTTAACGAAACTATGGACTCTACCCTCCAAAGCGATCGCTGGTCTGCAGTGAGGAACCGTCCCAAACGCATGCGATTGGCTAAAACCACCAGATTCTAAAAAGACAATAGATGTCGCGTTCTGTTTATTTGCCTTCTGGTTTCCGTGCCTTTAGGTGCTCTCAGGCCACATTTCCCAGCTTTTCTCTGCAGCCACGAGAGCTAAAAACTTACTTTTTTTAAAATGGAAGCTGAGATTCTCCTGCAATCTCCTGATTCAGGTGCTGGAGCTTTAAGAAAAACTCCAAATATCACAAGACTTGTCATAAAATCCCCAGAGTTGACAACAGTGAGGAAGGGCCATGAGAGAAACATTGGGGCTGCCACTGAAATGTTATTAACCAGTGCTCAGCTACCATTTGGACCAGCCACATGCAAGTTGTTCCTGCAGGTGGGGGTGGGTGGGGAAAGACCAGATGATGTACCTGAACCTGGGCAACCTTCATAAATTACAGCTGGTCCCATGAGCAAGTGGCTGAGCTGAGCGCAAGATTCCCTCACAGCGCCCACTGTGTCAAGATGGAGCGCGTACCTGCAAGCACAGATGGCAAATTCGAGCAGCAACAGAAATGAGGAGATCATAATTATCTGAACATAATGAAGGGTTTCATTAAATACACTTGGAAAACAATTCAGCAGCAGCACAAAGTGAAATGCTGGTCTCAACGCTCCAAACTATTTAAAATGGATTCGCTTCCCCTGTGGGTCTCATGCTTTTAAGTACCAGAGAATTCTTGACAATAATATTTTTTCCTTCTCTTTGCCCCTTCATATGTTTTCGGCATCTTGGAAGTGTATTGGACAGGTAATTAGCAGCCCCCAGTTGGCTGCACTCTCTGCCCCAGGGATAAACCTTCCCTTCCCTTGTCTGACTTGTCAGTGTCCCCTCGCTGATGCCAGTCCAGGTTTTCAGACAGGCTGCAAAGCGCAGTCATTACCGAGGGGGTGATTAAATCGGAGACATCTGCAAACTGAGCCCGATTAAACCCTGGTCCCCAGACCCCAGGTGGCTCTGACGGCAGAGGATTCATGGGAGGCTGTGTTGATGTGGAGCTGACTGGCGTGGGGTAATGCCCTGGGATGCATGGAGCTGTACATCCGGGAACGTGTCAGGGAGGCAGCACTGGGCTGCGTGTTAGCTTGTGCCAGCTCCAGCGTATCGGGGCAGGGAGATGCCTGGCCCCTGAATAATAGCAACAATTCTGCCCTTCTCAGGAAGCGCTGGAGCCAGGAGCTGGCTCTACCATTTCTCCTCGCAAGTTCAGTGCCATCCACGCCGGAGAGCCAAGGAGGCAGCAGGCCATGCATAGGGGGCGCGTTGAGACGGGCCAGGGCTTTCCCCAGTACAAACACTGCAGCACCTCCAGAAAGACGGGGCAGTACTGCAGTGGGGCCCTCTGGTGCCGTCAGGCTTCGTGATTCCTCAGAGCTACCCCTTGTCTACTCTAGGGCGGGAGCCAGGCCAGAGAGGGGAGTGCATAGTAAAGCCCGGTCTGCGTCCCACTCTCCCTCCCAGACCACTCCCGGTGCATTGCAGGGACAGGAGCAGCTCAGCGCAGGGCTGCACCCAGCTGTGGCCTCCACTTACACTTGTGTTGGCAGGCGGCCACCTCACAGCCCTGCCACGAAAGGACTTGCAGAGTCCAGGTCTCGCTGACCAACGGTGGCTGAAAGCTCCCGAGATCAGAGCTCCATTCTGAGCCGTGAACACTGGCTGGGAAAGATGCTGTTCTTGGGGGAGGGAGGGAGCAGCAGCCAAACTACGAAAGGCGGAGCTTGGGGATCCCAACACAATCATGCCAGAACCCATCCAAGCCACAAAAAGCCAGCCCTGTGGAGGGCAAGGCCGGAGATCGCTGTGGTGCCATCAGAGATAGAGCTCTACTGCGGGCACTGAGAGGCTCTCCGATGCCTTTTTCGGGTGTCTCCAGGGCCGCGTGGGAGCTGGGAGCATGGGCAAGGGAGTTGAGGAAATTGAGGCGAATTAGTAAAAGGCCGGCAGCAGGGAGAAGATCCTTGGAGCTTTGACTAGCTGACTAGCTGAAGAATCCATTTGGAGAGCTCTGTAGGCTGTATTATACATGCACATTTGTAATATACTCTGCAGAGTGATTAGGGAGGTAATTACAATTACATGTGAATTAAAATAAAACCAACTTCCCAATGACATCCAGGGGCTGATTTAAAAGGAGTAAAGCCCGGGAGCCTGGGGGCCGTGCGGCTATCCCACCCTGCGGGGCCCTGGCACGGCCCAAGCACCCTGAGTTATTGGGGCTCCAGTGTGTGTGTGTGTGGGGGGGGGATGGAGGGAGGAAGGGCCGGGGGCAGCTGGAGCTTGTCAATTTAGTGGTGAAAATTGTTTTGGATCACTCCAAATGAGTTGTAGGGGGCGGCTCAGGCAGGCGGGGGATCTGCTCTCCACTCGTCACCAGTGAGCTCCCAGAGAGCTTGGGGGTTAGACCAGACGACCCTGGAGGTCCCTGCTAACCCCATGGGTCTCTGATCTGCTGAGCTGTCTGTTCCTTGGCCCCCACAGCAGGCAGGGCCGAGGCTCTGCCCTTCATCCCTCTGTGTGACGGCTGGTTTGACCGAAGGTGATGTGGGTTCAGGAGAACACTGCTCCTGGCTCCAGGCTTTCGGTCGCTGCCTCCCCTGGAGAGAGCCGTGTGGGGAGGGGACGGACACTCCTGGGGGAGGAAAGTGGGCTGCTCCTCCCGCAAAGGGGAGTTGCTGGGATGCACTGTGCCTCTGCACCAATAATATACTTAGAAACAAGGACAGGAGGTCAATGTGTCGGCGGGTGCAGGATAAGGGAATTCAATTCGGGGCAAGTGTCAGACTGTCCAAGAATTGTTCTAGGAGGCCTGGTTGGCACCAGGGATTGCAAATGTGAGACAGTCTCTCGTGGCTAGGTCAGCCTTGGTCAGCTGGGACTGGTGACCAGAGCCGTTACCAGCTGGCCATTGGCCGGTGCGCAGTGAGTTGACAGGTCTCAGCCCATTCCCAAGTGGGCAGGTGTTAACAGCACCAAAAGTCAAGGCAATTGGTGCTCGCGGCTGACTTGGCAAAGAGGCAAAGGTTTGATTGGATCTTGGGCCCGAACCTCAGGATCACCCCTAGAGGGGCTCTCCCCAGCTCATAGTGGAGCCATATTTAGGGTAGGGGACATGTGTGCTATGCCTGTCCCCGCTATCGAAGGCTGGTAGCCACAGCACAGAACACTGGGTGCATCTCCTCGCTCCACAGAGACCCTCTCAACATCATAGAATCATAGAATATCAGGCTTGGAAGGGACCTCAGGAGGTCATCTAGTCCAACCCCCTGCTCAAAGCAGGACCAATCCCCAACTAAATCATCCCAGCCAGGGCTTTGTCAAACCTGATCTTAAAAACCTCTAAAGAAGGAGATTCCACTACCTCCCTAGGTAACCCATTCCAGTGCTTCACCTCCCTCCTAGTGAAAAAGTTTTTCCTAATATCCAACCTAAACCTCCCCCACTGCAACTTGAGACCATTATTCCTTGTTCTGTCATCTGGTATCACTGAGAACAGTCTAGATCCATCTTCTTTGGAATCCCCTTTCAGGTAGTTGAAAGCAGCTATCAAGTCCCCCCTCATTCTTCTCTTCTGCAGACTAAACAATCCCAGTTCCCTCAGCCTCTCCTCAGAAGTCATGTGCTCCAGCCCCCTAATCATTTTTGTTGCCCTCCGCTGGATTCTTTCCAATTTTTCCACATCCTTCTTGTAGTGTGGGGCCCAAAACTAGACACAGTACTCCAGATGAAGCCTCACCAATGTCGAATAGAGGGGAATGATCACGTCCCTCGATCTGCTGGCAATGCCCCTACTTATACAACCCAAAATGCCATTAGCCTTCTTGGCAACAAGGGCACACTGTTGACTCATATCCAGCTTCTCGTCCACTGTAACCCCTAGGTCCTTTTCTGCAGAACTGCTTCCTAGCCATTCGGTCCCTAGTCTGTAACAGTGAATGGGATTCTTCCGTCCTAAGTGCAGGACTCTGCACTTGTCCTTGTTGAACCTCATCAGGTTTTTTTTGGCCCAATCCTCTAATTTGTCTAGGTCCCTCTGTATCCTATCCCTACCCTCCAGCGTATCTACCACTCCTCCCAGTTTAGTGTCATCTGCAAACTTGCTGAGAGTGCAGTCCACGCCATCCTCCAGATCATTAATGAAGATATTGAACAAAACCGGCCCCAGGACCGACCCTTAGGGCACTCTGCTTGAAACCGGCTGCCAACTAGACATGAAGCCATTGATCACTACCTGTTGAGCCCGACGATCTAGCCAGCTTTCTATCCACCTCATAGTCCATTATCCAGCCCATACTTCTTTAACTTGGTTTTACGAAAGGCAGATCGTGCCAAACCAACCTGAACTCCTTCTTTGAGAAAGTAACAGATTTTTTAGATAAAGGAAATGCGGTGGATCTAATATACCTCGATTTCAGTAAAGCGTTTGATACGGTACCGCATGAGGAATTATTGGTTAAATTGGAAAAGATGGGGATCGATATGAAAATCCAGGGGTGGATAAAGAACTGGTTAAAGGGGAGACTGCAGCGGGTCGTACTGAAAGGTGAACTGTCAGGTTGGAGGGAGGTGACCAGTGGAGTTCCTCAAGGTTCAGTTTTGGGTCCGATTTTATTTAATCTATTTATTACTGACCTCGGAACCGAATGTAGAAGTGGGCTGATAAAGTTTGCGGATGACACAAAGTTGGGAGGTATTGCCAATTCGGAGAAGGATCGGGATATCCTGCAGGGAGACTTGGATGACCTGGTAAACTGGAGTAATAGTAATAGGATGAAATTTAATAGTGAGAAGTGTAAGGTGATGCATTTAGGGATGACTAACAAGAATTTTAGTTATAAGCTAGGGACGCATCGGTTGGAAGTAACGGAGGAGGAGAAGGACCTCGGAGTCCTGGTTGATCGCAGGATGACTATGAGTCGGCAATGCGACGTGGCCGTGAAAAAAGCTAATGCGGTCTTGGGATGCATTAGGCAAGGTATTTCTAGTAGGGATAAGGAGGTGCTGCTTCCGTTATACAAGGCGCTGGTGAGACCTCATTTGGAGTACTGTGTGCAGTTCTAGTCTCCCATGTTTAAGAAGGATGAACTCAAACTGGAACGGGTACACAGAAGGGCTACTAGGATGATCCGAGGAATGGAAAACCTGTCGTATGAAAGGAGACTCGAGGAGCTCGGTTTGTTTACCCTAACCAAAAGGAGGCTGAGGGGGGATATGACTGCTCTCTTTAAATATATCAGAGGGATAAATACCAGGGAGGGAGAGGAATTATTTCAGCTTAGTACTAATGTGGACACGAGAACAAATGGATATAAACTGGCCGTCGGGAAGTTTAGGCTTGAAATTAGACGACGGTTTCTAACCGTCAGAGGGGCGAAGTTCTGGAATAGCCTTCCGAGGGAAACGGTGGGGGCGAAAGACCTCTCTGGCTTTAAGATTAAGCTTGATAAGTTTATGGAGGGGATGGTTTGATGGGATAATGTGATTTTAGTCAATAAGTCAATAACGTGCCATCGCTGGTAATTAGTATCAATGGTCAATGTGGGTCTGGCTGGAGAATCTTGCCCGCATGCTCGGGGTTCTGCTGATCGCCATATTTGGGATCGGGAAGGAATTTTCCTCCAGGGTAGATTGGCAGAGGCCCTGGAGGTTTTTCGCCTTCCTCCGCAGCATGGGGCAGGGGTCGCTTGCTGGGGATTCTCTGCGACTTGAAGTCTTTAAATCATGATTTGGGGACTTCAACAGCTGAGTCATGGGAGAGAAATATTCGAGGAGTGGGTGGGTCAGATTTTGTGGCCTGCATCATGCGGGAGGTCAGACTAGATGATCATAATGGTCCCTTCTGACCTTAAAGTCTATGAGTCTATGAGTCTATGAGTCTAACTTGCTGTCAAGAATACTGTGGGAGACCGTATCAAAAGCTTTGCTAAAGTCAAGGAATAGCACATCCACTGCTTTCCCCTCATCCACAGAGCCAGTTATCTCCTCATAGAAGGCAATTAGGTTAGTCAGGCATGACTTGCCCTTGGTGAATCCATGCTGACTATTCCTGATCACTTTCCTCTCCTCTAAGTGCTTCAGAATGAATTCCTTGAGGACCTGCTCCATGATTTTTCCAGGGACTGAGGTGAGGCTGACTGGCCTGTAGTTCCCCGGATCCTCCTTCTTCCCTTTTTTACAGATGGGCACTACATTAGCCTTTTTCCAGTCATCTGGGACGTCCCCCTATCGCCATGAGTTGTCAAAGATAATGGCCAATGGCTCTGCAATCACATCCTCCAACTCCTTTAGCACCCTCGGATGCAGCGCATCCGGCTCCATGGACTTGTGCTCGTCCAGTTTTTCTAAATAGTCCCGAACCACTTCTTTCTCCACAGAGGGCTGGTCACCTCCTCCCCATATTGTGCTGCCCAGTGCAGTAGTCTGGGAGCTGACCTTGTTCGTGAAGACAGAGGCAAAAAAATCATTGAGTACATTAGCTTTTTCCACATCCTCTGTCACTAGGTTGCCTCCCTCATTCAGTAAGGGGCCCACACTTTCCTTGACTTTCTTCTTGTTGCTAACATCCCTGAAGAAACCCTTCTTGTTACTCTTAACATCTCTTGCTAGCTGCAACTCCAAGTGTGATTTGGCCTTCCTGATTTCACTCCTGCATGCCTGAGCAATATTTTTATACTCCTTCCTGGTCATTTGTCCAATCTTCCACTTCTTGTAAACTTCCTTTTTCTGTTTAACATCAGCAAGGATTTCATTGTTAAGCCAAGCTGGTCGCCTGCCATATTTACTATTCTTTCTACACATCGGGATGGCTTTTTCCTGCAACCTCAATAAGGATTCTTTAAAACATCAGCCTTTGTTCAAGCAGAACAGACCATGTGGGGTGAAATCAGGCGCTTCTCTACGGGCACCAAAAGTGGAGCCTCCTGCCTTTCAAAACAAACGGGTTGGTGGTGACCTTCGCTTTCGCTACACAAGCAGCTCCCTGCAATGGCCTTGACTATCTGCCTAGCCAGGCAAACCGGAGGGACAAAGACACACGAGCAGAAGGCAGCAGGAAGGTTGGAAAAGTGGCTGCGTTTGCTGCTGGGGAACCAACTGCGCAGACAGAAACCCTGCCCGCAGCTGGATCCATCACAGCGGCTGTTCTGAGCGGAAGGGGCAGCTCGCTGTTTAAGTTACACGCTGCCCCTGGGCAGGGCACACATCTGCAAACATGTCACAGCTCCACGAGCGTCTCTTCATGCCCCTGCTCCTAGCCCTGTCACGGCTGTGCCTCACCCCTCCCCACATGCCCGCTCTCGCCTGCGCCTCTCCACCCACTGGCCCCAGGAAAGCAAAGCACTGCAGAGTGCGGAGTGCGTGACAGCGGATTAAAGCCATGACACAAGCCAAGCAAGAGTTTCAGAGTTCGCTGGGCCGTCCTGGGAGACCTAGGAGCTCCTTACAGATTCGTGCCTCCAGTTCCAGGGACCAGCAAAACTGACCTCTGGAACATTGCCTGGTGTGACGCCCCCTTGGGAGACACGGCACCGAGCAGGCTGGCTTCCAGGCAGAGAGCGACTCAGTACTCAGCTTCCCAGCCCAATCTCTGCAGCATCTGGAGAGAAGGGGGGCACTGCCAGGGTCCCCCCTCCAGAGGAGCTGCAGCTCCCATTCACTCCAGCTGCAGCAGCCCTGTGGGACACTCGGCGGTGTGTTGTTAGCACTGATTTTGCTGGACAGAAGAGGAAGCCCTGTCTGGACACTCCTGGGTGTGTCCCTCTGGCCTGTGTACGGAGCTGAGTTTGCGAGCTGGCTGGCTATTGAGCCTTGCACCTCTGCAGCCCAGGGGCTCTCCCAGCCCCGTGGCACAAGCTGATGGCTGTTCACTGGCTCCTGTGGCTCACCTTGCACAGTCACAGTAGAGAAGCCAAGGACTGACCAGGAAACGCAGCTCTCCGCTCCCCTCGAAGGGCAGTCCCTGCAAGGGTCAGAGGAGGCCCCTTGGCAGCCCATGCTGAGCCTACCGTGAGGGTGGGCTAGTGGCTCAAATACTGGACTGGGACTCAGGCTCAGTTCCTGCCTCAGCCACACACTCCCTGGGTGACCTTGGGCAAGTCATTTAAGCTGCCCTTGGCCTCCACTCCCTGTCTGTGCATGGGGATAACAGGGAGGGTAAAATGCACCGGTACGTGGGACTGGCTCCGATACGGGGGTGCTGGGGGCTGCACCGGTATCCAGATGGTTAGGGCAGAGAGGACTTTGCTGTCCAGTGCTGTCAGTCTGGCGTCGCTAACAAAGGGATCGTCGCTTGTTATGCTGCTCTTGATCTCGGGGCCAGTAGCAACGTTCGCTTGGCATGTCCCCTGGTGCTGCTCCCTCCTCTCGCGTCCTGTAGCGGTGCCGGAAATCCTGCAGGCAGAATTAGAGATTCACTGTGCGCAGCCGAGAGGGGAATTGTGCCCTGACTCCCCTCCTGGGGAGATCCAGTGCGGGCGCTGCCAGCCGCCGCCCAAGTGCGGCACAAGGCCAGGCCAGTGGGGATGTGGGGGGAGGGGCGCTGAGGCTGAACTGGTCTGTACTATGGTTTGAGGGTTGTATGAATCATTCAGATAGAAAATACAAGACATACAAGTGCTAAGAAGAGTTGTGAGAGGAGCAAGTGAGGCCCAGTGGACAGAGCACTGCCCTGCGGCTCAGGATCCATGGATCTACCACTACAATTCAACCCCCGTGGCTGGCCTGTCAGCTGACACGGGCTCGGGCTATGGGGCTCTGTAACTGCCCTGTAGACCTTCTGGCTCTGATGGTCTGAACATCCACATCACCATTAAACAGCCCCAAGCCCACCTCAGCAAACACGAGCCAGCTGTGGGTGTTGAATTGCAGTGTAGTCAGACCCTGAATCACTGTCCCGCCTTGTGCCTCAGTTTCCCCCCCCTTCATTGTCCATCTTGTTGAGACGAGGCTGGATTCTCAATTGTCCAACACTCACCCTTAGGGCAGATTTTCTAAAGAGCTCAGCATCCAGCATGCGTGACCTGTCTGCTGCTTCCCAGCTCCAGTTCCTGTGTGGTTGCAGGGGCGCTGAGACCAAAAGCCAGGGGCTCCAGTTTTCAAGCACTGACAATATGGCAAAGGAACCGGCTTTGCTCACAAGCAGTGCACCCTACTCCTGCACTCTGTGCAGTCAAGAGTCACTTCCTCCCAGTGCTGGGGGGAAAGAAAAGGGTTGGATTTTATTTATCTTTGGTACTGATTTTTTTTTTTAACAAAACCTCTGACTAGAACATTGTGGCTTTTAACTTTATTCCAAACATTTGATATTTTACATAATCATATTATTTATGTGACAAGATTAAAAGTATTGTACACACTGACAGGTGACTAGCGCACACAGTTCCTTGCCAACCATCCCAAATTTGCATTGCATTCCTGACTTCTTAGAATTTGTGCAGATTATAGCACTGGGGGAGAGAGAAACATGGAGAGAGAAAGAGCAAGGGAAAGAAAGAAAGAAAGAAAGAAAGAAAGAAAGAAAGAAAGAAAGAAAGAAAGAAAGAAAGAAAGAAGAGATCTTCATTTCAGAGCTTGAATTTCTCCATGTCTTGTGTGGTGAGGCCTCTTCACCTTTGCATAATTGGGGTGGCGGTGGGGGGGAAGGGGTGTTTCAGTGTGCTTGGAAATGTCTCATGGAGGCTAAAGGGAGACATCTGTCCAGAGATCAAACCTTCAATCCCTAACAGCATGTGCTAATCACACAGAGATGTTCAGTTTAATATCCCACTGTTCACTCATGTGCTATTTGATTTATTCTATGCCAGTGAACATTCACTTCACACATAAACAGGGGCAGATTAATCACTCATGAAATCATAGATTCCGTAGATTCAAAGGCCAGAAGGGACCATTGTGATCATCTGTTCTGGCCTCCTGTATAGCACAGGCCAGAGAACGTCCCAAAAAACTCCTAGAGCAGAGCTTTTAGACAAACACCCAGTCTTGATTTTAAAATTGCCAGTGATGGAGAATCCACCACAATGCTTGGTAGATTGTTCCAATGGTTAATTACCCTCCCTGTTACAAATTTACATCTTATTTCCAGTCTGAATTTGTCTAGCTTCAGCTTCCAGGCCCTGGATCACATTTTACCTTTCTCTGCTAGATTGAAGAGCCAGTTATTAAATATTTGATCCCCAGTTAGGTACCAATAGACTGTGATCAAGTCACCTCTTAATTTTCATTTTGTTGACATAAATAGATTGAGCTCCTTGAGTCTATCACCGTAAGGCAGGTTTTCTCATCCTTTAATCATTCTCATGGCTCTTCACTGAACTTGAGTCAATTTAGCAAAATCCTTCTTGAATTGTGGACACCAGAACTGGACACGGGATTCCAGCAGCGGTCGCACCAGTGCCAAATACAAATGTCAAATAACCTCTCTCCTGCTACCGGAGATTCCACTGATTATGTATTCGAGGATCGCATTAGTGCTTTAGGCCACGGCATTGCACTGGGAACTCATGTTCCACTGATTCTCCACCCCCCTCTGCTCCCCCCAAATCTTTTTCAGAGTCGCTACTTCCCAGGATAGAGTCCCTCACCCTGTAAGCATGGCCTGCACTCTTCGTTCCCAGATGTAGGCATTTACATGTAGCCATATTAAAATGCATATTGTTGGCTTGTGCCCAGCTCACCAAGCAATCCAGACTGCTCTGAATCAGTGAGCTGTCGTCTTCATTATTTACCATCCCCCAGTCTTTGTGTCATTGCAAATGTTACCAGTGATGATTTTATGTTTTCTGCCAGGTCATTAATAAAAGTGTTAACTAGCGTAGGGCCAAGAACCGATCCTTGCGGGACTCCACTAGAAACACACCCCTTTGATGATGATTCCCCGTGTACAGTTACATTTTGAGACCTGTCCATTAGGCAGCTTGTAATCCATTTAATGTGCGCCATGTTCATTTTGTATTGTTCTAGTTTTTTAATCAAAATGTCCTGTGGTACCAAGTCAAAAGTGTGACAGAGATCAAGCCTGTTACATCAACACTATTACCTTTATCAATCAAACTTGTAATCTCAAAAAAAAATAGCAAGTTAGTTTGACAAGATCTATTTTCCATAAACCCATGTTGATTGGCATTAATTACATAACTCTCCTTTAGTTCTTCATTAATCGAGTCCTGTATCAGCTGCTCCATTATCTCGCCTGAGATCAATGTCTGACTGACAGGCCTATAATTACCTGGGTCATCCTGTTTACCCTCTTTAAATATTGGCACAACATTAACTTTCTTCCAGGAGTTTGGAAGTTCCCCAGTGGTTCAAGACTTATTAAAAATCAACACTAATGGTTCGGCAAGCTCTTCAGCCAGGTCTTTTAAAACGCTTGGGTGCAAGTGATCTGGACCTGCTGATTTAAAATTGTTTAACTTTAGTAGCTGCTGCTTAACATCCTCCTGAGATACGAATGGAATGGAAAGAGAGTTATCATGTGATAGGTCGACATCACCTGTTTTGTTCCAAATACAGAACGGAAATATGTATTGAACACTTCTGCCTTTTCTGAATTATTATTGATAATTCTACCATTTCTGTCTAGTCAATGGACATTTGTTCAAGTCCTGGGAGTTGCAGGGAACAGAGATACATGGATTTTGGTGAGCTCAGCACTCGCTGGGTTCCAGAGCAGTGCCTGCAACCGCCCTGTCTCATAGGGCCCTCCCGAATTCAGGGTCCATTTTGATCAAGTTCACGGTCATAGGATTTTAAAAATCGTAAATTTCATGATTTCATCTTTTTAATCTGAAATTTCATGGTGTTGTAATTTTAGGGGTCCTCACCTAAGTTCCCTGTAAGCTACGTGGCCTATTTAGCTCTGTGCAGGCACTCAGGGAACTCACCCAGCCGACCTGCCGCAGTCGGGGGAGGGGCACCCCTCCCCTGGCCCCCACCTAGCCCAGCCTCAACCTGCCATGGCCGGGGGAGGGGCACGCCATAGGCATCGACTTCCCCTCTAGCTGGGGGGTGCTCAACCCCACCTCTGCCCCAGGGCCCGCCCCCAATCCACCCCTTACCCCAAACACCAGCCCCGCCTCTTCCTGCCCCCGCTTCGCCCCCATCCCTTCCAAAGCCCTGAGGCTCTACCACCCACCCCAGCCTTCTCACTGGGAACAGGACGCGTCCCCATGCTGTGACCCATCCCCACTCTCTTCAATCATCCATCGACATTACTGTGAGTTCTGTGGAATTCTCCTCACCCCTAATCCACCAGAGGCAACCACTGCACCCCCCAGGCACTCCCACCTCCTGTGCATCTCCTGAGCACAGGGAAAGGCTCATCCTTAACGAGAGCACCCCAAGGCCCCGGCCCCCTGAAGCCCACAAAGTGTAAATATTCCCCAGTGTCAATATGCACAACCTGAGCCAGTTTTCTCCAAACTTGCCTTGTTTTGTAGCTCTGATTGAGAATGACAAAGTGAGTCACGACTAAAGAACATTGGCTCAGTTATCAAAGTTATGGATGTTAGAACTTGGCAAGTTGCAATTCTTTTGTTAATCCTTTGATTTTTATTAGCCGATTCAATGCTAGAGTGCACAGTCATGCTCCGAAAAGTGTCCGCCATGCACACTCCCCTTGGGATTCGTAGTCACAGAGTTCAGGCCAGAAATCTGACCTTCTGTCTAGCACAGGCCATGAGATTTCATCCAGCTATCCCTGTACTGAGGCACACAGCTTGTGTTTAGCTAAGGCACAGCACCAAACATGGCGCTCAGTCTTGATCTGCAGACATCAAGAGCTGGAGAAGCCACAGCTTCCCTTGGTAGGTTGTTCCAGTGTTTAATCACCCTCTGAGCACAAAGCCAGGCTCTCTCTGACTCATGCATCATCACTAGCATTTATAGGAGAAAGATTCTGAAGCTGGAATTAAAGTCTTTCTCTTTTTTCCTTATATCAGGATATGTCACTTAGGCATCGTCTACTCACAAAGGTTGTTCCCCTTTAATGATGGCAGCAGTATGGTTCAAGCCATACAACCCCTAGTGTAGCTGAAGTTATATCAGTATAAAGGGCCTTGTACCGGTATAAGTGTGTCCGCACTGGGGCTTGTATTGTAAAGCTACTTTGGTAAATGTCTCAACCTTCACAGAAATAGTTCTACTGATACTACAGCCACATGTAGACAGGCCTCAGAACACGCTTGATCCTTATTATTATTGTGGGGCCCAGGAGCCCCAGTTGGACCAGAACCCTGTCATGCTAGGTGCTGTACAAACATAGATCTAAGAGATTAATTTCAACAGGAGTTAAGTGCCTAAATATCTTTGAGGATCTGGGCCTGAGCACCTAACTCCCTTAGGCCCCATTGGGAATCCCAGCCTGAAGGACTTGTGTAATTTTACTCGTGTGAGTATTTCCATTGAAATGAACAGAGATCCCAGTGTGAGTAACTTCACACGTGTGTGTCAGTGTTTGCAGGATCAGAGCCAGTAACAAAGGGGAATGGGAGGAGATCACAGTTATACTCTTGCCCTGATCTCGCTTTCCCCACTCACCTAAAGCCTTGTCTTCATTAATAGGTTGTAAGTGATGTGCTTTAAAGCCCTAGAGCAGTGGTTCCCAAACTGGGGTTCGTGAACCCCTGGGGGTTTGCGAAATGTTACAGGGGGTTCTTGGGGAAAAATTCCCTAATGGCGGACAGAGCTGTCCCTAGAGACCCCGGGCAGCACCGGGGCCAGCAGCCCTTGGACTTCCAAGAGCTAAGCAGATCAAAGCAAGCATATCTATCACACTGAGGAGATTTACACTTCAAGACTCCTTATAAGAAATGGAGGTGGATATTTTTTGCTGTTTTTAAAATGAAATAGGCAGCTAGGATTGTTTTTAAAATGATTATAAAGAACAAGTTTAAGCTTTGTTGTAACATGCGTTGTTTGCCTGGACTGCTCAAGACCTGAATGCTTGTGTAGGAGGAACTCTTTGAGTTGGCTTCTTAAATATCTTCATGCTGTTTCACATCTGATACTCCTTGATGAAACATAGGAGCCTTGTTTTATAACAGGCTTATTCAAAGTGATACAAGCTACGAAAGAGAGATCCTGGAAGAGTTGCATCCGAAGAAGTGAGGTTTTTACCCACGAAAGCTTATGCCCAAATAAATCTGTTAGTCTTTAAGGTGCCACCAGACTCCTTGTTGTTTTTGTAGCTACAGACTAACACGGCTACCCCCTGATACGTGGAAGAGTGTTGCCATTTTCATAATGTAATAAAAATACTGTAATGATAAATAATAAGTAGTGTGTAATAAGCATGTCATAAAAACATATTGTGTATTTCCAAGATCACTGCTTTTATAATTTATACTCAGGTAAAGGAGAAAATCCCTGGAAATATTAATTTTTAAGAGGGGGTTCACGAGACTTGATATTTTAGTGAAAGGGGGTCACAGGTTGTTAAAGTTTGGGAATCACTGATCTACGGTATCATAAAATCATAGAATCATAGAATATCAGGGTTGGAAGGGACCTCAGGAGGTCATCTAGTCCAACCCCCTGCTCAACGCAGGACCAACCCCAACTAAATCATCCCAGCCAGGGCTTTGTCAAGCCTGACCTTAAAAACATCTAAGGAAGGAGATTCCTCTACCTCCCTAGGTAACCCATTCCAGTGTATAGACAGGACAAGCTGTATTCTCCAGCTCTGCCCACTTGATGGGTTTTGCTGCAGATGATGAGGTCCTACACCCTCCGATAGATCTGCACGGACACTCCGTAGACTCTGAACGGATCCCCCCTGAATTCTCTGCCTTCAAGGCAAGGGCAGCCACTCAGAGCTACAGCACGTGTAGTTCCCACCCTTGCCCCTCCTGGAAACTCAGGGGCTTGAGCTGGCCTGAACCACTCAGCCAACTGGGGGCCCTGCCAGCTTTGCAGCCATTGCTGCCCCCTCATTGGTACCTCCTGCTCCCCTCCCTCTCAGTGGAGGTGGAGGGTAAAGAATATCTGCTGATTCTGCTGGTACCCTCCATCCCTGCCACAGAGGAGGGGCTGAAGAGTTCAAAAGCAAGTTCCATTTTCTATAGCTCTCCCACATCACTCCACAGAGAGGCTCTGGCATGCTCCGGATATCAGGAAAGCCTTAAAAATCGACATCAGACCGACACAAACTGACCCCATGTTATGAGCTGTGCACGGGAAGCCATTTGCAGAGTCCAACCACTTGCATTGGTCCCTGCGTGTTTTTGAGCACCATTATCTATTAGCTAGCTACATAGATACACACATTGCTTTTGTAGAGCACTCTTGTCACACACACCCCGCCCAGGACTGGGGAGATGCAAATGTCCCCTGAACGCCTGGCTCCGAAACCTCAAAAGAGCTTGCAAGATGTCTGTGTATTCACTGGTGGCACAAATGCTTGTGCAAACATACATATGTACACGTGCAATGCTTTTCTTCCCCATGAACAGTCTTTCACTTGCATGAATGTTTTTGAGAAGTGGGCAAAGGGTGGTCACCCATAGCATCAAGGAATATGGACAGTTTTTATTTCAATGAATATTTGCAAATGCTTTTTTTTAACCCCCAGCATTCACTTGGATCAGACCCAAATTTAGCCTGTGCATGCTGAAGTTTGTGCCCTCCCAGCCTCTCCTCAGATCATCTGAGAAGCTAGAAAGGGATGTGGCCAGGAGTGATGACTCCTGGAGCTCTAAGGAAAACCAGTAGCAGAGTAGGAGTCAATAGGGCCAGAATTTCCAAAAGAACCAGGGCCAGATTTATGTAAGACCACGTTGGGTGCTCAGCGCTTCTAAGAATCTGGCCCCAGATGAGGGTGCAAAGCTCTGGAAATTCTGTCCCAGGTGTCTGTCCAGGCCAGGGTCACAGAGTTCCTTCTCTTCTCTAGAACTGAGTCTCCTGCCCTGGGTACATTAAGCCCGAGGGAGGCCATGGAGTCATTGCTGGACTACTCCTATTGGCCCGGTTATTTTGGTTTCATTGCCCATGTTAATGAATGGCTGGTTTTAACTGAATCCTCCTGGCCTTGCATGAATCTATCTCCAAGCAGGGCCCTTTGGATCGTTCACACCTACACCACTGCTGTCAATCAGGAGTCACTCCACCAGTGCAGAGCGAAAGTAAGTGTGAACAGAACGGAGACCGGCAAGTTCCCCTGAGCACTGTGGTCCTGACTGTGACCCAAAGAAATCAATGGGAGTTTAACTACTAATTCCAATGGGAAAGACTAGGCCCCCTACAGTAACAAAGGGTTAGTATTTCAAGGGCTCAGCACCCAACGTGCACAGCTCTTGTGAAAATATGGCTCAGGGGACTGGATTGTGCAACCTTTACTTGTGCTGGTGAGCACATACTCTCAGGAGTAGGCCATGCACCCGAATGTATGAGCTGAGTACTCATCCATGGGAGCAAGCGCTGAACAGTCCAGCCAGAAGAAAATGTGATAAACAGAGGGACCAGGACCTTCAAACCCTTCCAGGACACTTTGGAGATTTAAGCTCCCAAATATACAGTGTGTGTGTGTGTGTGTGTGTGTGTGTGTGTGTGTGTGTGTGTGTGTGTGTATAAAAACACAGCAAACCCTGCAACACCGGGAGCTTGGCACACTAATCTCACTTCAGCCCCCCCCAAACTAGCCAGGCAGGGAGAAAAATGATTTCGATGATTTACAATGCTTCGGAAGAGTTGAAAAAAGCGAAGTAAATAATAAATCAAAACCAGCCAAAAGAACAAGAATACATCCATCTTTTATGAGCGCCATTCATTGCTGTATGTACAGTACCGACATAAAACAAACGCACCGTGCAAAGTTGCTGCTGCTTCAGAAGTGTCTGTGCCCAGCAGTTTCAGAGCAGTTCCAAACTACGTAAAAGCCGAGGCACACAGAGCCCCAGTCGTTGTCTGGCAAGCGCAGGAATCCAGCTCCGATTCTCTGCCTCCTTATCAGGCCTGTGCATGGCCTGACGTGCAGATGATCATTTCAGTTTGAATTCAGGGCCCCAAATTAATGTGGATAAAAACAACTTTCTCCAAAGGCAAATTTTACCCTGTGAGTCCCCTGCCCTCAGTGGAAAACTATGCAAAGTGTGACTTTTAAACCACAGCCAACCACCTTTCATAGAATCATAGAATCATAGAATCATAGAATATCAGGGTTGGAAGGGACCTCAAGAGGTCATCTAGTCCAACCCCCTGCTCAAAGCAGGACCAATTCCCAACTAAATCATCCCAGCCAGGGCTTTGTCAAGCCGGGCCTTAAAAACCTCCAAGGAAGGAGACTCCACCACCTCCCTAGGTAACGCATTCCAGTGCTTCACCACCCTCCTAGTGAAATAGTGTTTCCTAATATTCAACCTGGACCTCCCCCACTGCAACTTGAGACCATTGCTCCTTGTTCTGTCATCTGCCACCACTGAGAACAGCCGAACTCCATCCTCTTTGGAACCTCCCTTCAGGTAGTTGAAGGCTGCTATCAAATCCCCCCTCATTCTTCTCTTCTGGAGACTAAACAATCCCAGTTCCCTCAGCCTCTCCTCATAAGTCATGTGCTCCAGACCCCTAATCATTTTTGTTGCCCTCCGCTGGACTCTTTCCAATTTTTCCACATCCTTCTTGTAGTGTGGGGCCCAAAATTGGACACAGTATTCCAGATGAGGCCTCACCAATGTCGAATAAAGGGGAACGATCACGTTCCTCGATCTGCTGGCAATGCCCCTACTTATACAGCCCAAAATGCCGTTAGCCTTCTTGGCAACAAGAGCACACTGTTGACTCATATCCAGCTTCTCGTCCACTGTGACCCCTAGGTCCTTTTCTGCAGAACTGCTACCTAGCCATTCGGTCCCTAGTCTGTAGCAGTGCATGGGATTCTTCCGTCCTAAGTGCAGGACTCTGCACTTATCCTTGTTGAACCTCATCAGGTTTTTTTTGGCCCAATCCTCTAATTTGTCTAGGTCCCTCTGTATCCGATCCCTACCCTCTAGTGTATCTACCACGCCTCCTAGTTTAGTGTCATCTGCAAACTTGCTGAGAGTGCAGTCCACACCATCCTCCAGATCATTAATAAAGATATTAAACAAAACCGGCCCCAGGACCGACCCTTGGGGCACTCCGCTTGAAACCGGCTGCCAACTAGACATGGAGCCATTGATCACTACCCGTTGAGCCCGACGATCTAGCCAGCTTTCTATCCACCTTACAGTCCATTCATCCAGCCCATATTTCTTTAACTTGGCGGCAAGAATACTGTGGGAGACTGTGTCAAAAGCTTTGCTAAAGTCAAGGAATAACACATCCACTGCTTTCCCCTCATCCACAGAGCCAGTTATCTCATCATAGAAGGCAATTAGGTTAGTCAGGCACGACTTCCCTTTGGTGAATCCATGCTGACTGTTCCTGATCACTTTCCTCTCCTCTAAGTGTTTCATAATTGATTCCTTGAGGACCTGTTCCATGATTTTTCCAGGGACTGAGGTGAGGCTGACTGGCCTGTAGTTCCCCGGATCCTCCTTCTTCCCTTTTTTAAAGATGGGCACTACATTAGCCTTTTTCCAGTCATCCGGGACCTCCCCCGATCGCCATGAGTTTTCAAAAATAATGGCTAATGGCTCTGCAATCTCATCCGCCAACTCCTTTAGCACCCTCGGATGCAGCGCATCCGGCCCCATGGACTTGTGCACATCCAGTTTTTCTAAATAGTCCCGAACCACTTCTTTCTCCACATAGGGCTGGTCACCTTCTCCCCATATTGTGCTGCCCAGTGCAGCAGTCTGGGAGCTGACCTTGTTTGTGAAGACAGAGGCAAAAAAATCATTGAGTACATTAGCTTTTTCCACATCCTCGGTCACTAGGTTGCCTCCCACATTCAGTAAGGGGCCCACACTTTCCTTGACTTTCTTCTTGTTGCTAACATACCTGAAGAAACCCTTCTTGTTACTCTTAACATCTCTTGCTAGCTGCAACTCCAAGTGTGATTTGGCCTTCCTGATTTCATTCCTGCATGCCTGAGCAATAGTTTTATACTCCTCCCTGGTCATTTGTCCAATCTTCCACTTCTTGTAAGCTTCTTTTTTGCGTTTAAGTTCAGCAAGGATTTCACTGTTTAGCCAAGCTGGTCGCCTGCCATATTTACTATTCTTTCTACACATCGGGATGTTTTTTTCCTGCAACCGCAATAAGGATTCTTTAAAATACAGCCAGCTCTCCTGGACCCCTTTGCCCTTCATGTTATTCTCCCAGGGGATCCTGCCCATCTGGTCCCTGAGGGAGTCAAAGTCTGCTTTTCTGAAGTCCAGGGTCCGTATTCTGCTGCTCTCCTTTCTTCCTTGTGTCAGGATCCTGAACTCGACCATCTCATGGTCACTGCCTCCCAGGTTCCCATCCACTTTTGCTTCCCCTACTAATTCTTCCCTGTTTGTGAGCAGCAGGTCAAGAAAAGCTCTGCCCCTAGTTGGTTCCTCCAGGACTTGCACCAGGAAATTGTCCCCTACACTTTCCAAAAACTTCCTGGATTGTCTGTGCACCGCTGTATTGCTCTCCCAGCAGATATCAGGGTGATTAAAGTCTCCCATGAGAACCAGGGCCTGCGATCTAGCAACTTCTGCTAGTTGCCAGAAGAAAGCCTCATCCACCTCATCCCCCTGGTCTGGTGGTCTATAGCAGACTCCAACCACGACATCACCCTTGTTGCTCACACTTCTCAACTTTATCCAGAGACTCTCAGGTTTTTCTGCAGTTTCATATCGGAGCTCTGAGCAGTCATACTCCTCTCTTACATACAACGCAACTCCCCCACCTTTTCTGCCCTGCCTGTCCTTCCTGAACAGTTTATATCCATCCATGACAGTACTCCAGTCATGTGAGTTATCCCACCAAGTCTCTGTTATTCCAATCGCATCATAGTTCCCTGATTGTGCCAGGACTTCCAGTTCTCCCTGCTTGTTTCCCAGGCTTCGGCTTTGCCGAATTCTAGCATCTAGAGGCTCTGTGAAGCCCTGGCCTTTTCTGGTGGCGTTCACTTCGGACAAAAAAAGGAGAAATGACCTGTAGAAATTCCTTCTCCATCCACATGTCTGCTTATCACTCTTCCACCTCCCTGGGTCCTAGCTCTGGGATGTTCCATACAATGGGCACAGTTGCTGCCTAGAAGGTTATTAAAGGACCGATCCAAGAACAGAGTATGGTCACTCAGCCTCCGAGCACAATGACAGATGCAATGAAAAATGGAAGGTTTAGTTCCGAAAAAGACCCAAAAATTCAGGGGCTGAGATTTTTCAGAGCTACCTAGGGGATTTGGATGTCCCATCCAAACCTGTTTCAAAGCCGAAATTCAAACCCTCTTGAGCACCTGGAGCTCCATTTGGAAGGGTGCTGTTTGGGATCATCACCATAGAAGGCTGTCATTCTTGTTCTTGGATTGATGCAAAGAGGCACTTCATTACCTACTTCAGAGGGTCGCATAGAATCATAGAATCATAGACTATCAGGGTTGGAAGGGACCTCAGGAGGTCATCTAGTCCAACCCCCTGCTCAAAGCAGGACCAATTCCCAACTAAATCATCCCAGCCAGGGCTTTGTCAAGCCTGACCTTAAAAACCTCTAAGGAAGGAGATTCCACCACCTCCCTAGGGAACCCATTCCAGTGCTTCACCACCCCCCTAGTGAAATAGTGTTTCCTAATATCCAGCCTAGATCGCCCCCACTGCAACTTGAGACCATTACTCCTTGTTCTGTCATCTGGTATCACTGAGAACAGTCTAGATCCATCTTCTTTGGAATCCCCTTTCAGGTAGTTGAAAGCAGCTATCAAGTCCCCCCTCATTCTTCTCTTCTGCAGACTAAACAATCCCAGTTCCCTCAGCCTCTCCTCATAAGTCATGTGCTCCAGCCCCCTAATCATTTTTGTTGCCCTCCACTGGACTCTTTCCAATTTTTCCACATCCTTCTTGGCAGCTGCAGCCCCATACCAAGCAGCATCCACACAGTAATGGAGGTCTGTGTCCATTTCTCTCAAGAGAGAAAGCCCAGGCCCCCAGTAAAGCCAAATTAGCCCAATCATAACTAGAGATGGGCCACACCCACAGCCTTGAATTCAAAGTACTTCAGATTTTGGACCCACCCCAATGATGGGCTGTAGATTAGTTCCCAAACTGGAAGGAGTTCGTTTTAAGATTCTTGTCTGGATGAAACCGAAAACTTACGAGAGCGTTTGACCTTGCAAGGTCTCTGCTATTTGGGGGCAAGAACAGATCATGAGATTTTGATGCCCTCAAATGCAAACCCATATCTTAACCCTGATTCAAGTGTGAACCCCAAAGAACAAATATGACTCCAACCCCCACCTCCTTTGCCCATGTCCAGTGATAGCCTGTGAAAAACAAAATTCTGCTCCTGCATGTCGAACTTGGAGTGTGCAGCAGTGCCTCACCCTTGTTAGTTTGTTAGCCTGAGATAGACTGAGATAAACCCCTGTTTGTTAGCCTGAGATAGAATTTTGCAGTAGATTTTTGATACTCTTATATCCTTACTAATATGTGTGAACAAAGAACAAAGCCTCTGTGTGTTACATCTGCCCACAAGCAGATGGGGTGAAAAGAGATAAGTAACAGGGCTAAAGTGTTGCTGGGCAGAGAGGGAGTATAATATATGAGCATACACTGGAAGGCTGCTTGGCTCCTCTCTCAAGCCCAGGTCAAGTAACCAGTTGGGAGGGGCAAGGGGGGATGGAGGGGAGGCGTAAGAAACACTAAAAGCCAAAGAAAAGCCAGGCCTTGGCCAGTACACAACCTCACTCCCTACCTCTCCCATGGGATACAAAAGAGGTGGTACCAAGACCCCAAACTCACGACCCTCCACATAACCATAAATTGTAAGGGGTGGGACCAGGGGTGAGCACTGCAAGTATATTTGGGCCTGCTAAGAAGGAGGAGGTGGGAATAGGGAACGGGGACACAGGTAAGGCTCTGCGGTGTCAGAGCTGGGAACAGGGACACCGGGAAACAGACTCTGCCGGCGTGTAGAGCTCTGGACATGCTTGCCTGAAACTAACCCCAATAAACATCTCATTGCCTGAACTTTGGACTTCTGGTCTTCTGCTTTCTGTCGGCATGACAAGAACCAGGGGTAAAGGTAAAGCCTTAACCCTTCTAAGTGAAGCCACTAGCTCCCAGGAAAAGGAAGAGACAGATTCAGAATAATCAAGTACTATGCTTTGTTTGTTTTTAAGTTGGATAGCGACAAGAAAAAAAATCTCCTTCTCTTTCTCTCTCTCTAATTCAGCTCCGGGGCAAAGAGCTGGAAATGGCATGTGCCAGCTCTGATTCAGAGCTCCTACTGGCTTTACATGCATGCAGCTCCACTGACGGCAGTGGCATTACTCATGATTTCCGCTGGAGTTAGATGAGATTCAAGCCTGCCATGTGGAAGCAAATCCAGCTGGCATCTCATCATCAATAAATCCTTGAGGACCCACGTTTCAAAGCCTGAAAAAAACGATGCCTGAGTTTCTTTGGGATGAGGCTGGACCCACTTTAGCTTAGGCAGAACATTCGAAAACTCAAGGAAGAATCCTGAGCAGCCTTCTGCTTCCAGTTTGACTTTGGAGCCCTCTGGCCGCTCTGAGGAGACGGTTGGTGCAGAGTTATAGAAGTCACGTAGGCCAGTTGTAGCTCACTTGGGTACAATTTCACACACGCCACACGCATCTCTTTCTTCTCATTGGCTGACAGGTTCATCATGGTGAGGTCACATCCACCCAGATACTCCACATCAACCTGCCGCTGCTGCTGAGTCCTCCTCCCTGGGAATCTTTAACAGAGCAGAACGCCGGGGACTAAATGGCACTTGGCTGCTTATGTTTGTCTGACGTCCTGTATGACAGAACCCAACATCTTCACTTCACCCAGAAAACACATTGCCATTGCAGGACAGTCACATCACACTATCCAGGATCCAAACTCTGGATCAGACAGCCATTCCTCTCGGAACAGACAGGTCTGCTTCATACTCTTCCTATTGGACATCAAACACAAATGCATGGCTTCACTTTTACATCCCCCGGAGCGCCCTTGTGGAAAAGACCTGTAGAATCTAACAGCATTATCCCCAATTTACAGGTGGAGAAACTGAGGCACAGAGCAGGGAAGGGGCTTGTCTGAGGTCACCCAGAAGGTCAGTGGCAGAGCTGAGACAAGAGCCGTGGTCACCATACTAGCTGTCTACCATGGTGCACCTTCTGGTGCCACCTCCCGTGGAGCATCCCTTGCTGCATCTGATGTGCTGGGCACCGCTTCCGGAGTCCACAGTGACCCTGACCAATGTCCCAACTGCTTCCCATGGGGTCCCTGCATTGTTCTGCACAATGGACTGCGTCCCCAACAGCGCTTGGCCCAGTCCCGTGGTACTGCCCCTTGTGCTGGGCACTACACACCGAGCACCACAGTAGTGCAGATGGATGTGCCAGGCATGCAGTGCCGTCCGCTCAGGATGCAGCACCCTGGGGGTGGGGGTTAGGTCGGGGTGAAGCAGGTAAAGAAAAGAGTTTGTAAAATGGGACAAACTGGATGTTGTACCCCTTCCTCCTCCCCCAGGGCTGTCTCTCCAGGGCGGCAGGCAGCGCTCTGTGTCCTTTCAGCTCCAGGCTGTGCCCTTGCCATGTGGGGCAGCTGGGAATGGCCCCTCTGGAGCAATCTGCAACGTGTGCTGCTGTTAATTGGAAAGGGATGCACGCCCACCTGGAAGTCACTGTAAATCTGGCCTCTGCTGCACAGAATGTCCTGAATTTAAGTTGTAATTAGAACTTCTATTGATGGCGCAAGGCCTCATTTTTCATGTGAAGCTGCTCATTGCTCCCAGTCAAGAAATCAATCTGAGCCTGTTGATGAGATGAGGCTGTCAGATTTGCAGAGTGGATTGATGGTAGCAAGCCGGGAGCTTGGTGACCTTAACTCCTCTGCTGCCCTGGTTCTAGCTCGGGTCTGGAAGGAGGCTCTGGGCAGAGAAGGGGACAGACTGGGCTCTCCATGGAGGACAAGTGTCCAAATCCCATGAATCCATTAACCCAAACCAAACATCATGCAGGTCCCAAGGGGCAAGGCTGCATGCTGTGTGTGTCTGTGTATCCCTGTGTGTGGAAGTGTGGATGCAGAAGGGTGTGTACGTGTGTCAGTGTGTGCACAGGCACGCGTGTGAGCATATGCATGTGTATCTGTACATGTATCACTCACATGTCAGTATGTGCGTGTGGTGTGTGTATATGTGTGTCTGAGCACTTGTACGTCTGTGAAAACACGACTGAACATGCACCTGGGCGACACCACTGATGGCTGAGCCCCTTTCAGCTCTATGGGTGGACAGTCAGTGTTCTCTGTCGGCCCTGGCCTGGTGAGGAGAGAGGATGGGAACGCCAGGCTGGGCCTGGGGCAGAGAGGACAACGGAAGCACATGGGCCCTTTGAATGTTATTCTATAGTATAACCCTTCTGCCCATCTAAGTTGGCAGCAACAAGGGCCGGGTTCAGTATCTAGGGGTTCCGTTTCAATAACGCAATGCAAAACCGGCTCGAGCCCCCACCCAGTGACCTGGGACAATTACATACCGCCCCTTGGGCGCCTCTAGGAGGCAATACTTCCCCTCTCGCAAGCACGGAGTCTGAGTGTAGCAGAAAATGTTTAATAACATGAGGTAAACGACATCAGCATTAAATTGGAAAAACACCACAAACAGGATTCATAACACAAACCATGAGCAAATTGGGCTGTGTCCTTTCCCTTTGGTTCTTGAATCCAGCAACCCAAAAATCACCCAGAGTCCCAAAAGTCCAACAACCCCCAAAGTCTCTGTCCCTGGTCAGTGCAGCCCCAGAGTAAAAGGGGGGCACGCAGTGTGTTAAGGGGCACCTTACGTGATCCGAGGCCGGCCGGCCGTCTCTCCGTGGGGTTCCGCCGCGGCCTTCACCATGAGCCAGTCCACTTCCTGCCGTCCCATGAACTGCTCTGCTCTACAAGCTGCTCCACTCCGCTCACCAACCTGTGAGCCACTCCAGCCATCCCCGCAAACAGCTCCGCTCGCTGTTCCTTGGGCGGCTCCAACCATCCCCGCAAGGCTTGGCACCGCTCACTGCTCCTCCAGTCATCCCCACAAATTGCTCTGCCAGCTGCTTAGCAATATAGCTTCAGGCTCCCCCACTAGTTAACACAGCACTCAGTGACCTCAGATCTTAATAACTTTAGCTCTTTTGTGATTTCAGCTCATAGTAGGGGAGCCCCAGTGCTGGTGCACCATTGGCCCAAAGTGAATTCAGCTCCACAGCCTGTAACTAAACTCTTAATGGAATCAAATTTCACTCTGATATTCAACAGTGGAGAAAGGAAATGATGCAATTAGTGTCTCAAGCCCTCAACAGGGGCCCATACCATCAGGTGCACATACCTGTCCCCATCCTCTCTCAATTCACTGGGTTTTGTAACCCATGCCCCTTGTCAAGCAAGTGCTACTTAGGTAGTGGTGAGTCCTTCTGTCATACAACAGTTCCACTGGCCTTGATTCACAGAATCAGGGTAACAAAACTTTATTCTTCCTGCCCCAATAACAGAGAAACTGGGGATCCCACACCAGCCAAAGTAACCACTTTCAGTTGCTGTTGTTTCATGCCAGGCAGGTGGGTGTGCCTATGCAAACAAGATCAGCCCCTGGAGTTCTTTTCCACACTCACCATAATTCACCACCAGATGTCAGGGTAGAGCTCATCCTGACTCTGCTTACAATAGCAGGGGTTCTCAAACTGGGGGCTGGGACCCCTCAGGGGGTCGTGAGGTTATTACATGGGGGGGTCGCGAGCTGTCAGCCTCCACCCCAAACCCTGCTTTGCCTCCAGCATTTATAATGGTGTTAAATATATAAAAAAGTGTTTTTAATGTATAAGGGGGGTCGCCCTCAGAGGCTTGCTGTGTGAAAGGGGTCACCAGTACCAAAGTTTGAGAACCCCTGTTCTATATCCATACAGCACCGTCTGGCTCTCACTAAAACCCCTTGTAGCCATTTGGCCTGAGCCTGCTGCTGCTGAGGGGCTGGAGGAGGCCCCCTAACACTGATCCGGGGCAGGAATATACCGTCTCTGAGACATGGGAGCGTGGAGTCCCTGAGCTGCGGCCAGCTCCTCCCCATCACACATCCCCCCTCGAGGACATTCAGGGCAACACGGGGCCTGCCACAGGCTCGCGCCCCCGCCCTGACTCCACCCCTGCCCCAAAGTCCCCACCCTAACTCCGCTGCTCCCTGCCCCTATTGGACCCTTCCCCAAATCCCCGCCCCGGCCCCGCCTCCTCCCCCAAGCGCACCGCGTTCCCCCTCCTCCCCCTTCCCTCCCAGGCTTGCTGCACGAAACAGCTGTTTTGCAGCACAAGCGCTGGGAGGGAGGGGGAGAAGCAGGACGTGGCAGCACGCTCAGGGGAGGAGGCGGAGGTGAGCTGGGGTGGGGAGCTGCTGGTGGGTGCAGAGCACCCACCAATTTTCCCCTTGGGTGCTCCAGCCCCGGAGCACCCACGGAGTCGGCACCTATGGGCTGGAGCTGTCCGCCCTGGATCTCCCAGATGTGATGGGGCCCCCACAGCTCCCAACCACTGTGGGCAGTGGGGGACCCCACAGTTTCCAGGTGCCTACCCAGAGCTCCAAGCCCCCAGAGCAGCAGCAGATGGGTGCTGGACCCCCTCACTCCTCATGTTGTCAGGGTTATTTTTAGTAAAAGTAATGACAGGTCATGGGCTTCCGTGAATTTTTGTTTATTGCCCATGACCTGTCTGTGATTTTTACTAAAAATTACCATGACAAAATCTTAGCTATGGCATATTCTAATGCTGGGCTCCCTCAATCTCTCCTGTTGAAGCTGTCACACTTCGGAGACATGGTCAGCCACTGGAGTAGGGGAACTGGATCCTGGATCTCCCATCTCCCAGGTGGGAGCTCAGACCACCAGACTATAGAGTCAGTCTCATGCTCGGTCGGTCTCTCTCTCTCTCTCCTCTCCCCTCCCCTCCCCCAAATGGCACTTTAAGGATATGTCTAGGCAAGGATCAAAAACCTGTGGCTGGCCCAGGTCAGCTGACTCGGGCTTGTGGGGTGTCATCAATAGATATCTGTCAAACTAGGAGAGCTCAGTGTTGTATCCAGTAATATTCAATAGTTTCATTAATAACTTGGATAATGGAGAAGAGATGATACCAAGCTGGGAAGGGTTGTAAGCACTGTGGATGACAGGATTCGAATTCAAAACAACCTTGACAAATTTGGAGAATGGGTTTGACTTCAACAAGATGAAATTCAATAAAGACAAGTGCAAAGTACTTCGCATAGGAAAGAAAAATAAAATGCACAATTACAAAATGGGGGATAACTGGCTAGGTGGTAGTACTGCTGAAAAACAATTGGGGACTATAGTAGATCACAAAGTGAATATGAGTCAAAAATGTGATGCAGCTGCAAAAAAGGCTAATATAATTCTGGGGTGTATTATCCGGAGTGTTGTATGTAAGACATGGGAGGTAATTGTGCCGCTCTACTCAGCACTGGTGAGGCCTCACCTGGAGTACTGTGTCCAGGTCTGGGGGCCACATGTTAGAAAAGACGTGGACAACTTGGAGAGCAACAAAAATGATAAAAGGTTTAGAAAACCTGACCCATGAGGAAAGGTTAAAAACCTGGGCATGTTTAGTTTTGAGCAAGGAGGACTAAGGGAAGATCTGATAACAGTCTTCAAATAGGTTAAGGATTTTATAAAAAGGACGGCGATCAATTGTTCTCCATGCCCACTTAATGGGCTTAATCTGCAGCCAGACAAATTTAGGTTAGATATCAAGAAAAACTTTCTACCTATAAGGGTAATTAAGTTCTGCAATAGCTTCCAAGGGAGTTGTGGAATCTCCATCATTGGAGGTTTTTAAGAACAGGTTAGACAAACACCTGTCAGGGATGGTCTAGATAATATTGAGTCCTGCTTCAGTGCAGGGGACTGGACTAGATGACCTACTGAGGTCCCTTCCTGTCCTACATTTAGGATGATTGGGGAATGGAGGGCCTATTGTATGAGAGGAGACTGGAAGAGCTTGGCTTGTTTAGTCTGGCACAAAGAAGGCTGAGAGGGGATATTCATAGATCCATAGATTCTAGGATTGGAAGGGACCTCGAGAGGTCATCAAGTCCAGTCCCCTGCCCTCATGGCAGGACCAAATACTGTCTAGACCATCCCTGATAGACATTTATCTAACCTACTCTTAAATATCTCCAGAGATGGAGATTCCACAACCTCCCTAGGCAATTTATTCCAGTGTTTAACCACCCTGACAGTTAGGAACTTTTTCCTAATGTTCAACCTAAACCTCCCTTGCTGCAGTTTAAGCCCATTGCTTCTTGTTCTATCCTTAGAGGCTAAGGTGAACAAGTTTTCTCCCTCCTCTTTATGACACCCTTTTAGATACTGAAAATATGACTGCTATCTGCAGCAGTTTATAAACTAACGACTGTGGGAAAGCCAACAGCTGCAGAAGAGCATGCAGTTTGGACAGAAAAGTTCCTTAGGGGAGAGTTTATTAAAGGAAAGGTTTCAGAGTAGCAGCCGTGTTAGTCTGTATCCGCAAAAAGAACAGGAGTACTTGTGGCACCTTAGAGACTAACAAATTTATTTGAGCATAAGCTTTCGTGGGCTACAGCCCACTTCTTCGGATGCATAGAATGGAACATATATTGAGGAGATATATATACACACACATACAGAACAGGTGGGAGTTGTCTTACACTGACAAAGGAGGTGCTGTCGTCATCATGAATAAGTTGGATTACGACCAAGAGGCTGCTAGACAGCTCTCTAACACCACATTCTACAAGCCATTATCCACTGATCCCACTGAGGATTACCTAAAGAAACTACACCATCTGCTAAAAAACCTCCCTGACAGAGCACAGGAACAAATCTGTACAGACACATGCCTAGAACCCCGACCAGGGGTATTCGATCTGCTACCCAAGATCCATAAACCTGGAAATCCTGGACGCCCCATCATCTCAGGCATTGGCACCCTAACATCAGGCTTGTCTGGCTATGTGGACTCTCTCCTCAGGCCCTACGCTACCAGCACTCCCAGCTATCTTCGAGACACCACTGATTTCCTGAGGAAACTACAATCCATCGGTGATCTTCCAGAAAACACCATCCTGGCCACTATGGATGTAGAAGCCCTCTACACCAATATTCCACACAAAGATGGACTACAAGCTATCAGGAACAGTATCCCTGATAATGTCACAGCCAACCTGGTGGCTGAACTTTGTGACTTTGTCCTCACCCACAACTATTTCACATTTGGGGACAATATATACCTTCAAGTCAGCGGCACTGCTATGGGTACCCGCATGGCCCCACAGTATGCCAACATTTTTATGGCTGACTTAGAACAACGCTTCCTTAGCTCTCGTCCCCTAACGCCCCTACTCTACTTGCGCTACATTGATGACATCTTCATCATCTGGACCCATGGAAAGGAAGCCCTTGAGGAATTCTACCATGATTTCAATAATTTCCATCCCACCATTAACCTCAGCCTAGATCAATCCACACAAGCGGTCCATTTCCTGGACACTACTGTGCTAATAAGCGATGGTCACATAAATACCACCCTATACCGGAAACCTACTGACCGCTATACTTACCTACATGCCTCTAGCTTCCATCCAGGACACACTACAAGATCCATTGTCTACAGCCAAGCTCTAAGGCCTGGTCTACACTAACCCCCCAATTCGAACTAAGGTACGCAACTTCAGCTACGTGAATAACGTAGCTGAAGTCGACGTACCTTAGTTCGAACTTACCGCGGTCCAGACGCGGCAGGCAGGCTCCCCCGTCGACTCCGCGTACTCCTCGCGCCGAGCAGGATTACCGGAGTCGACGGCGAGCACTTCTGGGTTCGATTTATCGCGTCCAGACAAGACACGATAAATCGAACCCAGAAGTTCGATTGCCTGCCGCCGAACCAGCGCGGTAAGTATAGACAAGCCCTGAGATACAACCGCATTTGCTCCAATCCCTCAGACAGAGACAAGCACCTACAAGATCTCTATCAAGCATTCTTAAAACTACAATACCCACCTGCTGAAGTGAAAAAACAGATTGACAGAGCCAGACGAGTACCCAGAAGTCACCTCCTACAAGACAGGCCCAACAAAGAAAATAACAGAATACCACTAGCTGTCACCTTCAGCCCCCAACTAAAACCTCTCCAGCGCATCATCAAAGATCTACAACCTATCCTGAAAGATGATCCCTCACTCTCACAGATCTTGGGAGATAGACCTGTCCTCGCTTACAGACAACCCCCCCAACCTGAAGCAAATACTCACCAGCAACCACACATCACTGAACAAAAACACTGACCCAGGAACCTATCCTTGCAACAAAGCCCGATGCCAACTCTGTCCACATATCTATTCAAGTGACATCATCATAGGACCTAATCACATCAGCCATACCATCAGGGGCTCGTTCACCTGCACATCTACCAATGTGATATATGCCATCATGTGCCAGCAATGCCCCTCTGCCACGTACATTGGCCAAACCGGACAGTCTCTATGCAAAATAATTAATGGACACAAATCTCACATCAGGAATCATAATACTCAAAAACCAGTGGGAGAACACTTTAACCTGTCTGGCCATTCTATGACAGACCTGCGGGTGGCAATTTTACAACAGAAAAGCTTCAAAAACAGACTCCAATGAGAAACTGCTGAACTCGAATTGACATGCAAATTAGACACAATCAATTTAGGTTTGAATAAAGACTGGGAATGGCTGAGCCATTACAAACATTGAATCTATCTCCCCATATAAGTACTCACACTTCTTATCAACCTGTCTGTACTGGGCTATCTTGATTATCACTTCAAAAGTTTTTTTTCTCTTACTTAATTGGCCTCTCAGAGTTGGTAAGACAACTCCCACCTGTTCATGCTCTCTGTATGTGTGTGTATATATATCTCCTCAATATATGTTCCATTCTATGCATCCGAAGAAGTGGGATGTAGCCCACGAAAGCTTATGCTCAAATAAATTTGTTAGTCTCTAAGGTGCCACAAGTACTCCTGTTCTTTTTATTAAAGGAGATATTCTATATCCTAGTCAAGAGGAGAGCATAGAAGTTGATAAAGTACAGGTGGGAACTGAAGAGGAACAGTCAAACGAAAAAGAGTCCCATTCAATTGCATCGCATGAAGGCAGACAACTAAATATTGTAGAAGTCTATGATAACATGGGTGAACTTGAGTGCCTGATATTAAATAAGGATATTGATATAATAGGCTTCACAGAAACTTGGTGGAATGGTGATAAGCAATGGGCCATGGTAATACTAACGTACAAAATATACAGGAATGACAGAGTAAGTTGCGCTGGTGGGGGAGTGGCACTATATGTGAAAGAAAGCGTACAGTCAAATATAGTAAAAATCTTAAATCAAACTGTACCAGAGTAAGTTGCGCTCGTGGGGGAGTGGCATGCTTGAACAATAAGAATATAGAAGCAGGGATATATTACCGACCACCTGACCAGGATGGGGATAGAGACTGTGAAATGCTCAGAGAGATTAGAGAGGCTACAAAAACAGAAAATGGAATAATAATGGGTGATTTCAACTATCCCCATATTGACTGGGTATAAGTCACCTCGGGAGCGGTGCTGAGATAAAATTTCTATACACCGTTAATGACTGCTTCTTGGAGCAGCTAGTCCTGGAACCCACAAGGGGAGAGGCAATTCTTGATTTAGTCCTGAGCACAGAAACTGGTCCAAGAGGTGAATATAGCTGAACCGCTTGGTAATAGCGACCATAGTGTAATTACATGTAACATCCTTGTAGGGGGGAAATACCAAAGAAACTCAGCACAGTAGCATTTCACTTCAAAAAGAACTACACAAAAATGAGGAAGCTAGTTAATGGAAATTAAGAGGAACAGTCACAAGAGTGAAATGCCTGCGAGCTGCATGGAAACTATTTAAAAACACCATAAGAGAGGCTCAAACTAAATATATACCCCAAATAATAATAAAAATAACCAGTAACAGGACCAAAAAATGCCACCATGGCTAAACAGCAGAGTAAAAAGAGGCGGTTAGAGGCTTTAAAAATTGGAAGGAAAATCCTACTGAGGAAAATAGAAAGGAGCCTGTGGCAAGACAAAAGGAAAGGTAACACTGACCAAAAAAGAATATGAAGGGTAACTAGCAAAAGACACAGAAAGAAACAGCAATTTTTTTAGTACATCAGAAGCAGGAAGCCTGCCAAACAATCAGTTGGGCCACTGGACAGCCAAGGGGCTCAAGGAGCACTGAAGGAAAGCAAGGACATTGCAGAGAAGCATAATGAATTATTTGCTTTGGTCTTCACTGCAGAAGATATGAAGGAGAGTCCAACACCTGAGTCATTCTTTTTAGGTGACAAATCTGAAGAACAGTCCCAGATTAAGATGTCAACAGAGGAGGTTTTGGAACAAATTGCTAAATTAAACAGTAATATGTCACCAGGACCAGATGGTATTCACCCAAGAGTTCTGAAGGAACTCAGATATGAAATTGCAGAACTACTAATTGTGGTATATAATCTATTACTTAAATCAGCCTCTGTACCAGATGTCTGGAGGATAGCTAATGTAATGCCAATTTTTTTAAAGGGCTCCAGACGTGATCCTGGCAATTATAGGCCGGTAAGCCTAACTTCAGCACCAGGTAAATTAATTGAAACTGTAGTAAAGAATAGAATTATCAGACACATAGATGAACACAATATGTTGGGGAAGAGGCAACATGTATTTTGTAAAGGGAAATCATGCCTCACCAATCTACTACAATTCTTTGATTTTGTCAAAAGTATGTGGACAACGATGATCCAGTTGATATAGTGCATTTGGACTTTCAGAAAGCCTTTGACAGAAACCCTCAACAAAGGGCTCTTAAGCAAAGTAAGCCGTCATGGAATAAGAAGGAAGGTCCTCTCAAGGATCATGATTAAAATATAGGAAACAAACAGTAGAAATAAATGGTTAGTTTTCACAATGGAAAGATGTAAATAGAAGGGTCTCCCTAGGATCTGTACTGGGACCAGTGCTATTCTACATATTCATATATGATCTGGAAAAGGGGTTTGACAGCGAGGTGGCAAAGTTTGCAGACAATACTAAATTACACAAGACAGTTAAGCCCAAAGCTGACTGCGAAGAGTTATAAGGGAATCTCACAAAACTGGGTGACTGGGCAACAACATGGCAGATAAAATTAAATGTTGATAAGTGCACAGTAATGCACATTGGAAAACATGATCCCAACTATACAGACAACATGATGGGTTCTAAATTAGCTGTTACCACCCACAAAAGAGACCTTGGAGTCATCACGAATCTCTGAAAACATCTACTCAATGTGCAGCCACTGCCCAGAGAGCGAACAGAATGTTAGGAACCCGTAGGAAAGGGATAGATAATAAGACAGAAAATAACATAATGTCACTCTATAAATCCCCGATATGCCCACACCTTGAATACTGCGTGCAGTTCTGCTTGCCCTATCTCAACAAAGATATATTAGAATTGGAAAAGTTACAGAGGAGGGCAACAAAAATGATGAGGGGGATGGAACAGCTTCCATACGAGAAGAGTTTTAAAAGACTGGGACTGTTCAGCATAGAAAAGAGACAACTAGGGGGGATAAGATAGAGGTCTATAAAACTGTGAGTGATGTGGAGAAAGTGAATAAGGGAGCGTTATTTACTCCTTCATATGACTGAAGAACCAGGGGTCACCCAATGAATTTAATAGGCAGCAGATTTAAAATAAACAAAAGAAAGTACTTCTTTACACAACACACAGTCAAGCTGTGGAACTCATTGCCAGGGGATGTTGTGAAGGCCAAATGTGTAACTGGGTACAAAAAAGAACGAGGTAAGTTCATGGAGGACAGGTCCATCAATGGCTATTTGCCAAGATGGTCAGAGATGCAACCCCATGCTCTGGGTGTCCTTAAGCCTCTAACTGCCAGAACCTGGGACTGGATGACAGGTGATGGATCACTCAATGATTACATGTTCTGTTCATTCTCTCTAAAGCATCTGGCACTGTCCAGTGTCAGAAGACAGGATACTGGGCTAGATGACCCAGTATAGCCGTTCTTATGTTATATGTTCTATAAAATCATTAGGAGATAAATACCAGGGAGAGTGAAGAGCTATATAAACTTAAGGGCAATAGTGGCACAAGAATAAATGAACATAAACTGGCCATGAACAAATTCAGACTGGAAATTAGAAGAAAGTTTCTGACCAGAAGAGGAGTGAAGCTCTGGAACAGCCTTCCAATAGGGGTTGGGGGGAACAGGACAACTTCATTCGTTTTAAGAGAGAGCTGGACTCATTTATACTATGATTGTATGATAGGGTTGCTTGTGAAGGTAGGGGCGTAGCTCTGTGGCCCTGGGGCTCACTTCTGGTTTATGTCCTGTGTTCCTAAAGCTCATACTTTGGGGTTTTAGCCAGCCACCTGCAGGGGTCAGAAAGGGATTTTTCTTCCCAATGTATTCTGGGTTTTGTTTTGTTTTGTTTTATCCCTTTCCTCCAAAGCATCAGGGATGGAGATGGGGCATTGGGTGGGGAGGGCCAGGGCTCTGTGGTGGCACCAAGCATCCTCTCTCTCACGTACTTGGCTGTCTGCTTCTTGCTCACATGCTCAGGGTCTAACTGATCACCATATGTGTGGACAGGAAGGAATTTCCCCCAGGTCAGATTGGAAGTCTCTCACTTTATCATTTCCCTTCCATTGCAGGGACTTCGCGTACTGGTGCACCTTGGTCCCCCCATGTTCTCTTCCTGTGGCCCATAATGGTCTAGTCTCCTGTGGGCTGGGATACTTTGGTCTAATTTCAATTGTTGGGGTTAGTGTGTGGGTGCTGGGTGGGGTTGGTGTAGGGTTGCCAGACATCTGGTTTTCGACTAGAACGCCTGGTCGAAAAGAGACCCTGACGGCTCTGGTCGGCACTGCCGACCAGGCTGTTAAAAGTCCAGTCGGTGGCGCAACGGGGGCCCGGGGCTAAGGCAGGCTCCCTGCCTGCCCTGGCTCCACGCAGCTCCCGGAAGTGGCCACCAGGTTCCTGCAGCCCCTAGGCAGAGGGGCAGTCAGGGAGGCTCCGTGCGCTGCCCCCACCCTGAGTGCCAGCTCCATGGCTCCCATTGGCAAGGAACCGCTGGGGGTGCCTGCAGGCACGAGGGCAGCGCATGGAGCCTCCCTGGCTGCCCATGTGCCTAGGGGCCACAGGAATCTGGCAGCTGCTTCCTGGGATCTGCGGTAAGTGCTGCCAGGACCTCGCACCCACTCCCGCACTCCGCCCCCCGACCAACCCAGAGTCCCCTCCAGCACCCAAACTCCCTCCCAGAGCCCGCACCCCCACACATTCCAACCCCCTGCCCCAGCCCAGAGCCCCCTCCTGCACCCTAAACCCCTCATCCTCAGACCCACCCCAGAGCCCACACCCCCAGCCAGAACCCTGACCCCCCTCCTGCACCCCAACCTCCTGCCCCAGCCCAGAGAAAGGGGGAGCGAGCAACAGAGGGAGGGGGGATGGACCGAGCAGGGGGTGGGGCCTCGGGGAAGGGACGGGATGGGGGTGTTCAGTTTTGTGCAATTAGAAAGTTGGCAACCCTAGGTTGCCTGTGATATACAGGAGGTCAGACTAGATGGTCTGGTGGTGCCCTCTGGCCTTAAACTCTATGACTCTTCTGCATGGCCAGCCTCATGTGCAATATGAGGTAAAGCTTTGAGTCCTCCTTCAGTCTGTTTAACAAATCTGTGCTGAGTGTAGAGGAAGCCTCAACAGCACAGATGACCTCAGATTTCATCATCTGGATCTCTGGTATGTAAGTTCTACTGCAGCTCTTAATCACTTTTCTGCAATTAACATGTCTTTATCAGGGATCTGTGTGATCTTTAGATCATACTTCTGTAACTGAAGTAGCATGCGTTGTTGCCTTGAAGGTGCTTTTCCAAGAGGTTTGGTGTATATAGCCTCCAGTGGTTTATGATCAGACTGTACCACAACCTGTACAGTCCATACACTCCAAATGTACTGTGACATTTTTTGGTGCCAAACACAGTAGCCAGCAGTTCCTTCTCAATTTGGGCATAATTTTGTTCTGCCTCAGTCCGAGCTCTTGATGCATTTGAAACAGGGCCTCTGTCTTGCAGCCGACAAGCTCCTAAACATCTTCGGATGTGTGTGTTTGAATGGTGACTGGCTTGTTGGGATCATAGAATATGAGTACTGGTGCATTACAGAGCACTAGCTCTAGTTGTGCAGTGTCTTGTCATGTTTCCATGACCACTGCCACATTATGTTCTTACGTAGCAATTGTCTCAATGGTGCAGTCCAAGGTGCTTCACCTGGGATGTACTATGCAAGGAATCAAATCATCCCCAGGATCCTCTGTAATGCCTCTTGTCCTGCAGAGGTTTCATGTGAGCTATGGCTTCAACCTTACTGTTATCTGGCCTGATTCCTGGTGATGGAGAGAATGCGTCCCATGCATTTGACTTCATGTAGCATGAGCTGGATTTTATCTGGGTTGAACTCGATATTCTCTGCTTGAGCCTTTGCCATCATTTTCCTCTGTGTCTGATCAAGTTAAGTTGATGCTGCTATTATCATGTTGTCTGCTATTATATGGACCCTGCAATATCTCCAAAAGTTTCATTATTCTTTTGTTGAAATACGTCACTAGCTAACTTTACTCCAAAAGTAGATGGAGAAACTTGTATCTGCCCCAGGGGGCTGAAAGCAGATGACCCTTTATCTAAGGTGGCCAATTTCCGTCTTTCTCATCTACAGTAGTGAATATGCTTGTTACCAGCTAGTCGGTATTGAAAAATGGGCTGGTACCGGGATGGAGTAATGCGGCCTTAGTAGAGCCTTATGAAGGTCTCTAGGATCCACACAAATCCCAGTTGTGCTATTTGTCTGTTCAGTTCTCACCAAGCTGTTAACCCATGGAGTGAGTATGTTCAATTTGACTACGACATTTTCTTTTTCTACCTGCCTAAGTGCATCGTTGAGTTTGTCTGTCACTGCAAAAGGTATATTGGGTAGCTGTGTGTGACAGGGATGACTGATGGATTCATAGATATATGGTGCTCCCCATGGAATTCTCTTGGTCCCCTGAAGATCTCTGGTATTGTGCAATCCATTCTTCTTTAGTTCTGTGTGCCTGGGTGTGCAGCCTACCTGTTCTGTGTGGTAGGGTTAGCTTCCCTCCAAACAGTGGTGCTGTGGATTCCTCATTGGGGAAGAACTGAAGACTGAGCTTGTTCTTGACTGTTGCTGCTGTTGGGGGGACTTCCTTCACAGTGTGTTCTGGAACTGCCTGTATCTGTATTTAGTTGGGACCTGGTATCTTTTTCAAAAGGTGAATTGGGAAAATATTAGCTTCAGCCTCAGTAACAAGCTTGAACTTTATTGGTACATTTCTTAGGCCTGGTCTACACTAACCCCCCAATTCGAACTAAGGTACGCAACTTCAGCTACGTGAATAACGTAGCTGAAGTCGACGTACCTTAGTTCGAACTTACCGCGGTCCAGACGCAGCAGGCAGGCTCCCCCGTCGACTCCGCGTACTCCTCGCGCCGAGCAGGATTACCAGAGTCGACGGCGAGCACTTCTGGGTTCGATTTATCGCATCCAGACAAGACGTGATAAATTGAACCCAGAAGTTCGATTGCCTGCCGCCGAACCAGCGCAGTAAGTAAAGACAAGCCCTTACATACAGTGTAGAATAGCAGCGTTTGACTGAGTGTGTTGTACAATTTCTATTATCCGGTGATGTTGTATCTACCAGGAGAGATTGCGTCGCATTCGAGTTCAGCCAGAGATGTGTGGCTTTGTCTTTTGGGTTTGTTTGCTGCTCTGCACATAGAAGAACAGTAATTTAAGTTTCCACATTTGTGACATATTAGGCTTGGCAGCCTCTGGGCAGTCGTGTCTTCCCAGAGCCCGTGCAGTTTCTTTGTGTGAACTGATGGTGGGTCTGTTTTGCACTCTCAGGTGGCTGGGCCCTGCCCATAGTGCTCTGAATACTCTTTTGTCCAAGAGCCTGTATGAACTTGTCAGGATGTGGCCCAGACACAATCTCTATTTGTGTCTTTATGGCTTGTGTGGCTCTGCAAACATCTATTGCTTTTTGCAAGCTCAAATCAGATTCTCTCAACAGCCTTGCTTCAGCCCTGTATCAGTGACACCGAACAGTCATTACCAGTATTTCCAAAGTCACCACTTCTTGCTTTTTGCCTCAGCTCTATGACATACTGGCTATCTGCTCTTTTAGGTGTGGGGGAGACCAGAACTGGTTTTGTTCAAACACCATGGTTTTCTTAGAGTTACAATAGTTCCTAGGCATTGTTAAAACCTCATTCAAAGAGGGAGGATTTTCATTTGGTTGCTGTAACAACGTGTGATAAACTTCCAGAGCCTCCTCCCCCACTGTTTGCAGTGAAATGGCTACTTTCATGTCCTCTTCTCCTTTATCTACTCAGATGGAGATATTCTCAGCGATTACCAAGGAAATAAAGGTGGGGGTGGCTTGCAACCCTCCACATTCTGAATTATTTTTACTATTATTTTCTATTTTAACTAGGGTTACCATATTTCCTCATTAAAAAAAGAGGACACTCCACAGGGCCCTGGCCCCGCCCCCGGCCCCGCCCCAACTCCGCCCCTTCCCCAAAGTCCCCGCCCCAACTCCGCCCCCTCCCCAGAGCGCCCCGCATTCCCCCTCCTCCCTCCCAGCCGTGAAACAGCTGCCCGAGCGCTACCGGCTTCATGGTTTGCCGGGCAGCCCCCAGACCTCCAGACCCTGCGCCCCCGGCCAGGCACTTCCCCTCCCGGGCTCCGGCTGCGCTGGGGAAGCGCCCGGCCGGGGGCAGGGTCTGGGGGTCTGGGGGCTGCCCGGCAAACCGTGAAGCCGGTAGCGCTCGGGCAGCTCTGCTCTTCAGCTGCACAGCTGAGGTGTCTGGGGGGAGCTGCAGGCGGATTCCCCCACGGCAGCGGCTGCTGCTGCTCCCCCCAGACACCTCAGCTCTGTGCAGCTGAAGAGCAGAGCTGCCCGAGCGCTACCGGCTTCACGGTTTGCCGGGCAGCCCCCAGACCTCCAGACCCTGCCCCCGGCCGGGCGCTTCCCCAGTGCAGCCGGAGCCCGGGAGGGGAAGCACCATCCTAACTGGCCCCCTAGAACTGTATCCCCTACCTGTCCCCTGACTGCCCCCTCCTGAGACCCTCCCCCCATCCTAACTGGCCCCCTAGGACCCTATCCCCTACCTGTCCCCTGACTTCCGCCTCCTGAGACCCTCCCCCCATCCTAACTGGCCCCCTAGGATCCTATCCCCTACCTGTCCCCTGACTTCCGCCTCCTGAGACCCTCCCCCCATCCTAACTGGCCCCCTAGGATCCTACCCCCTACCTGTCCCCTGACTGCCCCAACCCTTATCCACACCCCCACCCCCAGACAGACCCCCGGGACTCCCACGCCCCATCCAACCACTCCCCACCCCCTGACAGCCCCCCCCCAGAACTCCCGACCCATCTAAACCCCTCTGCTCCCTGTCCCCTGACTGCTCCGATCCCTCTCCCCACCCCTGCCCCCTGACAGCCCCCCCCCCACTCCTTGTCCCCTGACTACTCCTCCTGGGACCCCTGCTCCTAACTGCCCTCCAGAACCCCACCCCCTACCTAAGCCTCCCTGTTCCTTGTCCCCTAACTGCCACCTCCTGAGACCCCCCCACCCTAACTGCCCCCCTAGGACCCTACCCTCTACCTGTACCCTGACTGCCCAAAACCTTACACCCCCAACCCCCAGACAGCCCCCCCACGAACTCCCGACCCATCCAACCCTCCCCCTGCTCCCTGTCTCTTGACTGCCCCCTCCAGAACCTCCCTGCCCCTTCTCCGACCCCCTGGCCCCCTTACCGTGCCGCTTAGACCAGCGTGTCGGGCTCCACGCGCAGCCCGACACGCTGCCGCACTCCCCCACGGAGCGCATAGCCCGGTTCCCGCCCTCGCAGAGTGCTGCTGAGTGGCGCGCTGGGCAGGGGGAGGAGCTCCAGACTGCCGGAGGCCCGAACGTCCGGCGATCTGCGAATGCAGGGAGGGAGGGAGTGATCTCAGCTGCAGGGGAGAGGAGGGGGAAGCGGAGGAGGGGCTCTCTCTGGCTGCCGGAGCCCCAGGCAAGTGGCACCATCCGGCCGGCTGCCCTGTCAGCCGCGCGCGCTCTGCATGGGGGGGAAGTCCGGACATTTACAAATTCCCCCCGGACGCTATTTTTAACTGAGAAAAGCCGGACATGTCCGGGGGAATCCGGACGAATGGTCACCCTAAAACTGCATTCCTTTGGGGTTCACTGTTGCGTCCTCACAGGGTCCTGTGTCTCAGAACTGTTCCTTCCGTGTGGCTCCTGCTGCTCTGCGGATTGCCGTTCTCGCCTGTGTGTAGCCATTTGCTGGCCCACTGTTTTCCTGACAAAAGCTGCCACTTCTTGCGTCATACAGAAGGTGGTCACTGCTGACACCATCTTGTGCGTTCTAGCGTGGCCCAGGCATGGCGTCCTTGTGAGTATGCTGTAGCCTCTTCACTCCAGGAACCCAGAGCGGATCGGGGGACCAGGGTTATAAAGTTTAAACTGCAACAGAGGGTCCTGTGGCACCTTTAAGACTAACAGAAGTATTGGGAGCATAAGCTTTCGTGGGTAAGAACCTCACTTCTTCAGATGCAAGAAGTGAGGTTCTTACCCACGAAAGCTTATGCTCCCAATACTTCTGTTAGTCTTAAAGGTGCCACAGGACCCTCTGTTGCTTTTTACAGATTCAGACTAACACGGCTACCCCTCTGATACAAAGTTTAAACTGCAATACAAAACAAGATGGCTTCTACGTGAGCTCTCTCATGCTGATGAATATGCATGACTAATTTTAAATAGACGATACCACAATACACTACAGGCCTGCCCCACAAAATCTCTGCTATTCCAGTCCTCAACTGTTCACAGCTCTGCCAATGCACCTTGGTCCTGCACCCACAGGATCCCGGCCACTCCAATCCTACACGGTCCATGGCTCTGCCTTGATCCTGACCTGGTATTCCAGCCGGGCATCTTGTCCAGCACAGCCCGTTAGTACAGCAGAGTTACAGTGTCATTTTTCCTTTTGCCATTTTGTCATTTTTCCAAAATAGCAGAATTTTAGAAAAGTCACAGAGAAGTGAGAAAACCACCTCAGCCCCTGGAAGTTGCTCATTTCATTGCCCTCAATGGTAACAAGCAGAAGAGTGGAAATCTGACATTTCAAAAATTTAACATTATTCAAAAATATTTCGCTTTTTTTGAAAAAATGAAAACAAAAAAATCGTTCCCTTTTGCACCCTACAAAATGGAAACAACGTCAACAGTCCGACATATTCTGGCCAATTGTCCTTCCATTTTCCCACTAGCTCCACTCTAGCCAGGGCTTTGGTGGTGTGGAAAAACAGCCGTGATGCGTGACTCGTCTGAGACCACTGAACTCGTTTCACTTGTGACTGAAGGCAGCTTCTTGCCAAGGTCCTGAGGCAATGCTCGCGCATGAGCTCACAGTGCCACCTCCCCTGCCTGCCCTCAGCAAACGATATTACCTGGGAGCTTCTGGAGCTGTCAGCCTTCAAGTGCTGGATACAGATTCCCTGGGCACCAGGGGACCACCAGGGAGAAGTTGGCAAGGGGCAAACCAAGGCAGTGTCCCAAAGATGCCCCCTCCTCACACAGCTCCCCCTTGTGTGCACTGAGCAACCACCATGTGGCAAAGCATTCAGGGGAAAACCTTGAGTCAAAGCCCTGCGTCCTCCTAGCAACATGGTCCCTGAAGCGGTCTCTGTTGTGGAGCAACCCCAGCCCTGGGGCTGGCTGTCAGTATCCCATGGGGTCAGGGAGAGCACTGTCTTTGGGAGCTGGTGAAACGCCCAGGGCTGGAACTCGGCTGAGACCGTCTCTAATCGGCAGGCTGGGCTGTACGGGGAGGCGAGGCGGTTGCGGTGCGAATTCCCTTCCCAGCTCCCAGCTGAGCAGAAAGAGTGGATTAGTCATTCTTTCCTCTGGGTGCTGGGCTGGCTTTGAGCTCCTGCACGCTGCTGCTAATGCATTGGTTCCACGTCAACGTGCTGGGAAATCCCAATTCTGTGGCCTTTAAGGAGCTGAGAGCTGGTGGGGTAGGGGAGCAGAGTCTGAGGTTGCTGTCGCCAAGCCAGCAATGGGATCTGGGATTCCCTGGGCGCTTGACCCTCATGCCTAGGAGCTGTGTGAGCACTGTGGTGCAGAGAACCCATGGGGCTTTGCCCTCTCCCCCTCAGCCTCATGCCATGGCAATAATCCCAGGCAGTCCCAACCAAGGGCCCGCGCTGGCAATGCTGCAGGGGGATGGTGAGGGGAGAAGGTGGGGCAGAGTGGGAGGGGAATGAGAGGGAGGTTGGGGGAGCTGGGAGGAAGATGGTGAGGGGGGAAGATGAGGCAGAGTGGGAGGGGAATGAGAGGGAGGTTGGGGGAGCTGGGAGGAAGATGGTGAGGGGGGAAGATGGGGCAGAGTGGGAGGGAAATGAGAGGGAGGTTGGGGGAGCTGGGGACAGATGGTGAGGGGGGAAGATGGGGCAGAGTGGGAGGGGAATGAGAGGGAGGTTGGGGGGCTGAGGGGGAAGTGGTATGGGGGAAAGGTGGGGCAGAGTGGGAGGGGAATGAGAGGGAGGTTGGGGGGCTGAGGGGGAAGTGGTATGGGGGAAAGGTGGGGCAGAGTGGGAGGGGAATGAGAGGGAGGCTGAGGGGCTGATGGGGAAGTGGTATGGGGGGAAGGTGGGCAGGGGTATGAAAGGGAGGCTGGGGAGAAACTGAGGAGGGTACGATGGGTGAAGGGCACCCAATGGTCTCTGCTCTCCATGTGCAGTCCAGGGGTTCCCTTGACGCTGCAGGGGCAGAACGTGAATTGATGGCCCAGCCTCCCCCCCACACACACACTCTCACAGGGAGCCAGACCATCTGTGCTGCCTCCTACCCTCCGCCCTGGGTGTCCTGCCCACAAGCACACCCAGTTGTCTTCTCCTCTCTTCTCTGTGAAGGAGGCAGCTGTTCCCCTGGGGCTGGGCTGATGTGGAGCACTGCGATTGTCCTGGGCTGGGGCACTGGTTTTTGCCTCCTCCTGAGGCTCCAGAGGAAATTAGCAGGTTGGCCGGCCTCCCCCTCACCACAAGGGAGGTTCAGGGAAGGGGTGCCTGTGCAGGGAAGGGGTTCGGTTACAAGGGGCCCCTGCAAAGGGGTCTGATTTGGGTGAGCATCTGGAATTCAAACCTTTGTGAGCCCTGACAGGCCCGGATTAAAGAATTTGGGGGCCCTGGGCACTATATAAATTGGGCCCCCCATACCTTCCACAAACTAGACAGTAACGTGCCGCCACCCCATATGTATCCCAGCCCACACAGACCCCCGAATGCCACTCCTGCCCCTTCCCACACATATCTTACCTCACAGAAACCCCTGAATGCCCTTCCCACCCCAGATACTCCAGCAGTGCTCCACCAGCCCTCCTCTTATCCCGACAGTCCCCCCCACAGCTCAGCTGCCCTGACACACACCCCCAGTACCTCAGCCCCATGAGCCACAGCCCCCAACATCCCCCTCTCAGCCACAACTCCTTGGCCCCAACCCCACCACACCCCAATATCCGCAATTCCCCCCATAGCCCCCACAACTCACTGTACCCCATAACATTCCCCCAACTCACCCCACCCCCCAAAATCCCCCACATCTCATCCCACTACACCCCAACATCCCCAATTCCCCCCATAGCCCCCTCAACTCACCCCACCCCAACATCCCCCCACATCTCATCCCACTACACCCCAATTCCCCCCATAACCCCTACAACTCACCTCACCCCCCCAACATCCCCCACATCTCATCCCACTACACCTCAACATCTGCAGTTTCTCGCACAACTCACCCTATCCCCAACATCCCCCACATCTCATCCCACTCCCAACATCCCCGATATCTCATCCCACTACACCCCAACATCCCCAATTCCCACACAGCCCCCACAACTCATCCCACCCCCCCAACACCCAATATCCAATAGGTTGGATATTAGAAAACACTATTTCACTAGGAGGGTGGTGAAGCACTGGAATGCATTACCTAGGGAGGTGGTGGAGTCTCCTTCCTTGGAGGTTTTTAAGGCCCGGCTTGACAAAGCCCTGGCTGGGATGATTTAGTTGGGAATTGGTCCTGCTTTGAGCAGGGGGTTGGACTAGATGACCTCCTGAGGTCCCTTCCAACCCTGATATTCTATGATTCTATGATTCTATGAACATCCCCACATCTCATCCCATCCCCAGCATCCCCCACATCTCATCCCATTACACCTCAACGTCCCCAATTCCCCCCCACAACCCTCACAGCTTATCCCACCCCCCAATATCTCCCTTTTCCCCCACAACTCACCCCACCATCTCCCAACTTCCCCCCTCACCCCTTAGTCTATCGGCAATTTGTCCCCGGGTTCTATCCACTCACCAGCTCAGCTCTCTGCTCCCACCCCAGGCTAGGGCAGCTCCTCCTGCTCCTGGCACCCAGGTCCACTGGCTCTGTTCTCACACTGCCCCGTGTGGCTCAGGTTTGGTGCAGCCGCCCTGGGCCAGACCTCAGTGAGTGGCACTGCGACCTGGTGCACGGGGTCACAGCGCTGCTCAGATTTGGCCCCGCTGCCCTCCATCGTGATGGAGAGGCGGCCAGGGCAAATTTGAACTCAGGTTTCCTCCCTGCCTCGCACCCCGGTCGTCGGGCCCCCCCTGAGATACACAGAGTGCCCATTGGTTAATCTGGGCCTGATCCTGAATCCCTCAAATTTCAGGGCATGTTTGGATCCAGGATTTTGATTGGGCCCAGTAGAGGGATAGCACCCCCACCCCCACACCCACACACAAACCATTGAGAGCTGGGATTCTGGCTTGGGCCTGAGTCTACACAGCCTCTGAGTGGACACGGTGGCTGAAGTGGCTCTCCTCAGTATGGTGCAGCAAGACCCATCCCTGCTGCTCTCCGAGCCAGTGACCTCTACAGCCAAAGGCAGAGGCTCAGCTACACGAGCTAACCAAGCAGCTCCAGCAGCAGCCCTGTTCAGGCCGCCAGCCCCTCAGGGCGCTGATTTGAGTGGCACGTGGTGGAGGGGGTCAGAGACTGTTCTCTGAACCGCAGGGCAATCAGTTGTTAGCGGAGCGTCCCATAGCACTGCCATGCGTCTGCCTTGCCGAGCAGCACGCTACGTAACCACCTCGAAATAGACGCAAGGAGGGCTTCTTCCCAAAGCCTATTATCTGCCCTGAACGCCAGATTAGAGAGCAAAGCCTCCCCTGGATTGTTAGAACACGCCGCGAAGGAGGAGAATTGTCTCCCTCAGTACCTCAGGGCACCGCTGCGGAGGAGCCAGGACCCAGCCGCCACTTCTGCAGCTATTTGATATCAGCAGGAGTTGAGGTGGGTGTGGGTTTGTTTCCTCAACCACCTTCACAAAGAGTCAAGCAGTCCTGGAGCTTCCCAGCCAGGCGCCCTGTTGTTCGGGCTGTGTGCTCACTGCCATTCACCGGTCACTCCCCAGCCTCCTCAAAGCACTGGCTCATTCCCGTGCTTTCCTGGCACTCGAACCCAAGACCAGGGTCATTGCTCCAGCAGAGGCCCCAACTCCTTCAGCCCCAGCCTGTCTACTCAGTCGCTCACCTTCCCCAGAATGCTCTAACCTCATGCCCCCTGCCCCACTCCCTCACTGTACATCCCCAATACCAGCACCTACGCCACGCTGACTGCATGCCCATTCCTGCAATCATGCACATTACCCCTCAGCATTTGCCCAGTGGTCTGATGTGTGATTTTCACCCTACGGCTTGTTCCTTTTGACTATTCACGTCGTGCGACTGGTCACCTAAGTCACATAGAGTTTTTCCCACTCACTGATTGGATGGATGAACCGTTTTTTAAACAGGAAAGTGACTCATGAAAGGCAACAGGCAGGAGCTTTCCAGAGCGACGAAGGTCCGTGGTGAAAGTCCTACAGATTGGGGAAGTGGCTGAGGATCGGTGTACGAGATCAGCTGTAGTGCTGACGGAGAGGAAGTATGAGCCCAGGTCCTATGCATGCAGAGCATGTGGCCAACCAGCACCTCTCCCATTTCTCTGGCCCTTGCCCAAAAGGGCGACTGGGCGGCCGAGCCAGAGGGAATTCTAAGAGGATTGAATGCTGGGGAATAGCATCAGGCTGACAGTGCCTGCGTTCCCCACACCACACGCTGGGCAGAAGCAGTATAAGCTCCCCACTCAGCACCTTGCGAAGCCTGCCCTGCTGGGACCCTCTGGGCTCCGGTGACACAACTCCACAGGGCCGCTCTGGATTTCCCCTGGCAGTGCCTGTAGCTCCCAAAGGTCACATTCCTTTCTCCCTCGTCACAGAGGGTGCTGGCTCGAGCCCCAGGGAGCTGGCATCAGGGGCGGCTCCAGGCACCAGCGCAGCAAGCATGTGCCTGGGGCAGCAAGCCGCGGGGGGCGGCGCGCCGGTCGCTGTGAGGGCAGCAGGTTGGCGGCTTTCAGCGGCATGCCTGTGGGAGGTCCGCCAGTCCCGCGGCCTTGGCGGCAATTCAGCGGGGGGGACGCTGATGGTGCGACACCAGCAGACCTCTCGCAGGCATGCTGCCGAATCCGCGTGACCAGTGGACCTCCCACAGGCGCGCCGCCGAATCCGCGTGACCAGCGGACCACGCACAGGCATGCCACCCAATCCGCGGGACCAGCGGACTGCACGCCGAATCCGCGGGACCAGCGGACCGCGCGCAGGCATGCCGCCGAATCCACGGGACCAGCGGACCGCGCGCAGGCATGCCGCCGAATCCACGGGACCAGCGGACCGCGCGCAGGCATGCCGCCGAATCCGCGGGACCAGCGGACCGCGCGCAGGCATGCTGCCGAATCCACGGGACCAGTGGACCGCGCGCAGGCATGCCGCCGAATCCACGGGACCAGCGGACCGCGCGTCGCCGAATCCGCGGGACCAGCGGACCGCGCGCAGGCGTGCCGCCGAATCCGCGGGACAAGTGGACCGTGCGCAGGCATGCCGCCGAATCCGCGGGACCAGCGGACCGCACGCAGGCGTGCCGCCGAATCCGCGGGACCAGTGGACCGTGCGCAGGCATGCCGCCGAATCCACGGGACCAGCGGACCGCGCGCAGGCATGCCGCCGAATCCGCGGGACCAGTGGACCATGCGCAGGCATGCCGCCGAATCCACGGGACCAGCGGACAGCGCGCAGGCATGCCGCCGAATCCGCGGGACCAGCGGACCGCGCGCAGGCATGCCACCGAATCCACGGGACCAGCGGACCGCACGCAGGCGTGCCGCCGAATCCGCGGGACCAGCGGACCGCGCGCAGGCGTGCCGCCGAATCCGCGGGACCAGCGGAACGCGTTCCGCCGAATCCGCAGGACCAGCGGACCGCACGCAGGCGTGCCGCCGAATCCGCGGGACCAGCGGACCGCGCGCAGGCGTGCCGCCGAATCCATGGGACCAGTGGACCGCGCGCCGCCGAATCCGCGGGACCAGCGGACTGCGCGCCGCCGAATCCGCGGGACCAGCGGACCGCGCGCAGGCGTGCCTCCGAATCCGCGGGACCAGCGGACCGCGCGCAGGCGTGCCACCGAATCCGCGGGACCAGCGGACCGCGCGCAGGCATGCCGCCGAATCCACGGGACCAGCGGATCGCGCGCCGCCGAATCCGCGGGACCAGCGGACCGCACGCAGGCATGCCACCGAATCCGCGGGACCAGCGGACTGCGCGCCGCCGAATCCGCGGGACCAGCGCACCGCGTGCAGGCGTGCCTCCGAATCCGCGGGACCAGCGGACCGCGCGCAGGCGTGCCACCGAATCCGCGGGACCAGCGGACCGCGCGCAGGCATGCCGCCGAATCCACGGGACCAGCGGATCGCGCGCCGCCGAATCCGCGGGACCAGCGGACCGCACGCAGGCATGCCACCGAATCCGCGGGACCAGCGGACCACACGCAGGCGTGCCGCCGAATCCGCGGGACCAGCGGACCGCGCTCAGGCGTGCCGCCGAATCCGCGGGACCAGCGGACCGCGCGCAGGCGTGCCGCCGAATCCATGGGACCAGCGGACCGCGCGCCGCCGAATCCGCGGGACCAGCGGACCGCGCGCAGGCGTGCCTCCGAATCCGCGGGACCAGCGGACCGCGCGCAGGCGTGCCACCGAATCCACGGGACCAGCGGACCGCGCGCAGGCATGCCGCCGAATCCACGGGTCCAGCGGATCGCGCGCCGCCGAATCCGCGGGACCAGCGGACCGCACGCAGGCATGCCACCGAATCCGCGGGACCAGCGGACTGCGCGCCGCCGAATCCGCGGGACCAGCGGACCGCGCGCAGGCGTGCCTCCGAATCCGCGGGACCAGCGGACCGCGCGCAGGCGTGCCGCCGAATCCACGGGACCAGCGGATCGCGCGCCGCCGAATCCGCGGGACCAGCGGACCGCACGCAGGCATGCCACCGAATCCGCGGGACCAGCGGACCACACGCAGGCGTGCCGCCGAATCCGCGGGACCAGCGGACCGCGCTCAGGCGTGCCGCCGAATCCACGGGACCAGCGGACCGCGCGCAGGCATGCCGCCGAATCCACGGGACCAGCGGACCGTGCTCAGGCGTGCCGCCGAATCCGCGGGACCAGCGGACCGCGCGCAGGCATGCTGCCGAATCCACGGGACCAGTGGACCGCGCGCAGGCATGCCGCCGAATCCACGGGACCAGCGGACCGCGCGCCGCCGAATCCGCGGGACCAGCGGACCGCGCGCCGCCGAATCCGCGGGACCAGCGGACCACGCGCAGGCATGCCACCGAATCCGCGGGACCAGCGGACCGCAGGCAGGCGTGCCGCCGAATCCGCGGGACCAGCGGACCGCGCGCAGGCATGTCGCCGAATCCGCGGGACCAGTGGACTGCGCGCAGGCATGCCGCCGAATCCACGGGACCAGCGGACCGCGCGCCGCCGAATCCGCGGGACCAGCGGACCACGCGCAGGCATGCCACCGAATCCGCGGGACCAGCGGACCGCACGCAGGCGTGCCGCCGAATCCGCGGGACCAGCGGACCGCGCGCAGGCGTGCCGCCGAATCCGCGGGACCAGCGGACCACGCGCAGGCATGCCACCGAATCCGCGGGACCAGCGGACCGCAGGCAGGCGTGCCGCCGAATCCGTGGGACCAGCGGACCGCGCGCAGGCGTGCCGCCGAATCCGCGGGACCAGCGGACCGCGCGCAGGCATGCCGCCGAATCCACGGGACCAGCGGACCGCGCGCCGCCGAATCCGCGGGACCAGCGGACCGCAGGCAGGCGTGCCGCCGAATCCGTGGGACCAGCGGACCGCGCGCAGGCGTGCCGCCGAATCCACGGGACCAGCGGACCGCGCGCCGCCGAATCCGTGGGGACCAGCGGACCGCGCGCAGGCATGCCGCCGAAAGCCGCCTGCCTGCCGTGCTTGGGGCAGCAAAAAACATACAGCCACCCCTGGCTGGCATGGCAGCAGGAAGCTGGCTCAGTCCACCCCGCTGAGCTCCGTTTGCCCCTCGTGCCCTGGCACAGTCTCTGTCCAGGAAATTCACAAACCAGGTCAATTAGGGAGGCAGGGGGTGGAGAAGCAGTGCAGGCACCAGAGTGCTCTCTCTCTCTCTCTCCTTGGTTTCTCTTTCAGCCACAGACTGGTGTGTTTCGCCTCCCTGTAGCTCCAGCACATTCCCCCAATACCGTGGAGTAAACAGAAGGATGACTTATGGACAGGTGGCTTTATTTCAAGTACGGAAGATCCCCTAAGCCAGAGCACATAAGATGTGAGCAAGTTAAAGGAGAATCTCCGCTGGGCCTTGCTAAGCTCATTACTCATAACTCACTCCTAATCATGGGATATTCATGGGCTTTTTGGATTAGGTCTCCAGGCTGCATCAAGCGCACGCACAAGGCTGGACTAGACATTTTATAGGTTACAAAGAGAGAACGGGGGGGGGGGGAATTCCTCACTTTTTATGGGGCAGGTTTCATGCTGTGCAGTTAATGCACCACATTTTTACTGTCTACAATCCTAAACCCTCTCAATCCAGATCTGAGACTGAGGTGTAGGAGCCCAATCAGAGCAGAGACCGAGCTGCTGCAGAGGGGCACATGAAGCAGGGACATTGCCATCCCAGGGGATGCTGGGGACAAGGGCAGGGATTTTGCAGAGCAATGGGTGTGTATAGGGCGGGGTGGTTACAGAGTCCCCATCCACTTTGGACACAAAGGAGAGTAACCCCTTGCCACTCTGAATGAATTCTTCTGCTGGCTCCATAGGTGCTAGAACTAGGGGTACTAGGGGGTGCTGCTTGAAGTGGTTTCCGTTATATATAGAGTTTACAGTTTGGTTCAATGGCTCTCAGCCTCCCCACTGTACAAATTGTTCCAGCGCCCCTGGCTGGCTCCTCCAAGTAGAACAGCTACCGATGCATAGTACAGCCAAGTGAGCAACCCAGAGGCACTCAGGGATCTCAATGGAGCAAGCGCTTGAAGACAGGATTTTAGGAAGCGAACTCTGGCTGTGGCATGTGAGAGGGAGAAGGTTCATTATTACTATTAATTGATTGTGGTTATTAAGGTGGTGCCTATGGACCAGCCAAGAACAGACCCCATTGTGCTAGGCACTGTGCGAATGCAGAGAGGTAGGCAGTCCCTGCCCCAAGGAGTTTGCAATCTTCATTACTCTTAATTACTCTTCGGGAAGGATACACTGGGAGCGGGCTGGGCTGGAGCACAGGAGCCATCATCCTCACATTGGGGTGGACCTGGGATTTCGGATCCACCTCAAGTCAACAACAAATAGGCCACTTGGAAGCCTGTTCCAGACAAATTCTACACTGAGCTTGCATGTTTATGCATTCAGAATCAGGAAATAACAAAAGTAAGGGTGTCTGGGCAAACCTAACTTTGCCCTTTGTGCATCTGCAGCATTATGATACAGTCTTCATTTACCTGATCACATACTATTTCCATGTACATTGTAACATACCATTTCTCAGCTCTGACAATAAAACCTCACACAGTTTGCTTGGCAACCTTTAGATACACACATCTTGTAACGTTTTTTTCATCCTTTCAGAATTACATTAATTCCCTTGCCATGATGGCCCAGTGTATCATTATTGATAGACTTGAATATCAGTTCTCTACTCTCTAAGGCAGGGGTAGGCAACCTATGGCACGCGTGCCAAAGGCCGCACACAAGCTGATTTTCAGTGGCACTCTCACTGCCCAGGTCCTGGCCACCAGTCCGGGGGGCTCTACATTTTAATTTAATTTTAAATGAAGCTTCTTAAACATTTTAAAAACCTTATTTACTTTACATACAACAATAGTTTAGTTCTATATTATAGACTTATAGAAAGAGACCTTCTAAAAACGTTAAAATGTATGACTAGCACGCAAAACCTTACATTAGAGTGAATAAATGAAGACTCGGCACCCCACTGCTGAAAGGTTGCCGACCCCTGCTCTAAGGAATGCATTTTAATGCATTTTCTTTTCAGCCAGCAACACAGCCTTCCAGTTCAGGGGATGAGGCTGTTATCTGCAAGGCCAGTTGAGTACATGCTCCGTAGCTGTGCACAAGTGTGCACTAAGTGAGCTCTGTAGCGAACTGCTTCATCCCAATGAGCTGGGAATGAGGTAGTTAATTATGCAGCTAACTTAGTTACAAACTAAGAGCTTGTCTACATGGACTCTTAGTTAGTGGCAAGCCGGGGTATAACTCTACCCTGCACTATTGCTGCACACTACGTGTTTCTGTGGACCCTGCTGCTGCATCTACTCCTGTTTCAAAAAGGGGTATGGAACTTTTCCTCCACGTAGACACTTAGAGTGCAGCAGGCTAGGGTGAGGTGGATTGACAGCCCAGCTTGCCGCAAACTAGTTGGCCATGTAGACAAGCTTTAAGGTCCTGTAAGCTCTCCCTCATGCATGTCTCCCTGCATACCCTCTGAGCCCCGTGGCAGTGGCTGGGACTCCATGAGGATATAGGGATCCATTGTCCAGAACATCTGGCCCAACCAGGGCTGTCTATGCTGACTCTGTGTAGTGTGCTGTGGAATTATGCTGCACAGTTTGCACAGACATGACTTTCATGCCTCCTGTCTGGCTTACACAGAAACGTGCTCAGTTCTGGGACATGCCACACGTGTAGCTAAGCTTGTGATGTGTGCTGCTGGTTGAGCTGTAGAATGTCTATCATGTAAGCAAAGACTGTCATATAATGAGGGACATTCACAAGGGGGCAGAGTAAACGCCGAGCATGCAACCTTAATTTTGGGATTTCCTGCCTTTTGAGTGCTTAACCGTGCAGTCTCAGTGCTCTATTGATGTAGTTTTTTGTATGGACAATGGCATGGATCACTCAATAACTGCCCTGTTCTGTTCATTCCCTCCGAAGCATCTGGCACCGGCCACTGTTGGAAGACAGGATACTGAGCTAGATGGACCACTGGTCTGACCGCGTGTGGCCAGTCTTATGTTATGTTCTTATGAAATTTCCTAGTTATTTTAAGAAGAGACATCCCCCCCCAAAAAAAAAAAAATTAAAAGGAGGCGGTTCAGCCAGGTTCGCTCTTCGGGACTATGAAGTCCTGCTAACGTGCCTTTGTTTTCTTTGTACTGTACCTTTAAATGTCTGTAAACTCCCCCAGGTTGCAGAGTTCAGTAGCCACCTTGTTGTCCGAGTTGCCTCAACCTGTTTCAGAGAAGCCACACCAGGGCATGCCAGCTGTATGCAACGTATGCATTGAATGCCCCAGAATTAATTTCTACAAGAATATGAAAGCCTTGACTATGACTTCCTGGCTGGCTGTGCCCATGGCACAATTCTGTCCAGCCCCTGAATATGCATGTAGAACAAAATGGAGTCCTCTGTACAGCATGACCACGTGCGTACAGTGCATGGGAGGTCATGCCTTTGCATAGGTGTAGACTTGCATGCCTGACTAAAAATGTCACAGTATGCCACTGAGCCACACACACTGCACTTTCTCCTGGAGACTTTATTTAGATGTCGGAAAAGAACAAGAAGGAACTAAAGTAAAGTTAGTTTACCTTGAAAGCGCCGGGTTGATCTTTGCACTTGGAAAAGTACAGGGAGGGGTTTGGGGAGGGTTCTCAGTGACTCTGGGAGGCGCACAGGAACATATCACTCTCGTGACTGTAGCACTGGAGCCCACACAGCACAAAGTCCCGCTGACCTCAGCACATGGCCGCTGTTGCTGTTCGGTAGCAAGGGCAGCTGCTCAGTGCATGTAATTCCTGGCCCGGTTTTTACCACCTCCATAAGACAAGCACAGCCTCATTGTCCGCAGGGCTCTGAGCCCTTGGTTCAGAGGCCAAGCCACTGAGCACTGCACAGCTTCTTAGGTGGCTGTCACTTTGAGACAGCCATGACGATGCAGCCGCTCAGGAGAGCCATGAACCGGGAGTCAAGTGGCAGATTTTCAGCCCCAGAAATATGAAATGTGAAGCTTTGGACGCGGTTTGTCACTGACATCTCCTTGACAGCAGAATCCACCAGTGATAAGGCAGTTATTGTAAGGGTTGTGCTGCCACCCTCCTGCCGCTCAGCTTTGCCGGCCTTGGGAACTCGCTGATCCCTGCTGTGCATTTGTTCCAATGCAGCATGTTTCTCAGGTCAGAGGAGCTTAGCACTCAGTCCTGTCCATATTCCAGCATCGTGACGGATAACAGGTCACTTAGGTAGATGGATTTATTTATGTACTCTAACAATAAAGGCTACGGAACAAGAGAAGGACATGCAACGTATTGCAGATATTTATGCTCCAAAGCAAGAACATATTGGACTCCTTTTGAAGTTCCTGGCTGTCTCCAAGATGCGTGCTGTGATGCTAGGAATTCCACCTCCCCAGCAGGGATAGAAAGCACATCCTTCTGCCCCACGAGACCAGGCTTCTACACTTGAGCTAAAGGAAACCTCTGCTTACTCCTTGGCTCATAGGGTCTATGACACACTGCTTAGCAGTTCTGATCCCATCCAGTAGAGGGCAGTGGAACACACACACTAGCCAGCACTTTGCAATATATTGGACAACATGGAAAACTAGCATTAAATATATAAGAATGTAAGAGTGACCAGACTGGATCAGACCAATGGTCCATCTAGCCCAGTGTCCTGTCTTCAAACAGTGGCTGGTTCCAGATGCTTCAGGGGGAATGAACAGAAAAGAGCAACTTATTGAGTGATCCATCCCTGTCGCCCAGTCCCAGCTTCTGGCAGTCATAGTTTAGGGACACCCAGAGCAGGGGGTTGCACCCCTGACCATCTTGGCTAATAGCTATTGATGGACCTGTCCTCCAGGAACCTATCTGATTCTTTTTTAAACACAATTATTCTTTTGGCCTTCACAACATCTCCTGTCAATGAGTTCCACAGCTTGACTTAAGTTTATTTTAAACCCGCTGCTTATTAATTTCATTGGGTGACCCCTGGTTCTTGTCTTATGTGAAATAACACTTTCTTATTCACTTTCTCAACACCATGCATGTGTCATAGACCTTTATCATATCCTCCCTTAGTCATCTCTTTTAGAAGCTGAACAGTCCCAGTCTTTTTAATCTCTCCTCAAATGGAAGCTCTTCTATACCCTTAATCATTTCTGTTGCTCTTCTCTGGACTTTTTCCAGTTTTAACATATCTTTGTTGAGATGGGGCAAACAGAACTGCACGCAGTAGTCAAGGTGTGGCTGTCCCATGGATTTATACAGTGGCATTTATGATATTTTCTGTCTTATGAAAATATAAACTCATTCTGAACACACACACAATGTCGACCAGTGTCTCAGCGTAACCAGCTTCATCCAGCTTTCACCTGCCACACACATCTTCCCTGCTGTGCTTTTACTTCATGAGCACGTCTCTGCTCTGCATCTTCTGCAGGATTCATGGTAGCCGAGACCCCATTCCTCCTTCCATGAAGCTCCTTCTTTGAGCTCCAGGTTGCTGAACTCCATCCCACCACAAGAAAACACAACTTCCTTCAGCTGTGCCTTGATCCCAGATGACTTCACTTCATCCTCAAAATACTGGAACATTACCTGGCTCTTACCCAGGGCCGGTGCAAGGATATTTTGAGCCCTAGGCAAAACTTCCACCTTGCGCCTCCCCTCCCCTTTCTCTCCCCTTGGAGCATCGCTTATTATAAACTTTCAAAATGAATACTGCATAATGTGGCATTGTTCATTAGAATTAATACAAGGGGGTCAGAGGAGATGATCACAACAGTCCCTTCTGGCCGGGGGAACCTATGAGCAAAGAGGAGGCTGAGAATGCCCCCAGCTCGCAGGGTCTCTAAACGTTCCCAGGCTCTGAGTACTTCGCCCTCCGGGGGGGACCCAGGGGCAAGGAGGGCAGAGGCGGGCTCTCCCAGGGAGCAGGTGAGGATCTCCCTGGGGATCAGGGCCAGCTCCTCGCTTTGGCACAGTGCCACCGGGGGGGGGGGGGGGTGTCAGTGTTTGGAAGCAGCACCTGCGCCAGCCCTTTCCCCTCCGTCGTGCTGCGGGGTTTAGTTTCACTTTCCCTCACCCCAGGAGGCAGCTGTGCCCGGCCCCAGGCGCATCGCGTTGGAGGGCGAAGCTCACCTGAGCTCAGGACCTCGTCCTGCCTCCCCCAACGGCTCCGTCCCTTGGCCCAATCTCCTCCTTGCTCTGCTGCAGGCTCCCACTGACCGTCCTGCACAGCGCCTCTCGCTGCGGGGGGGGTTTGTTATGGAGGCCTCGCTCCCCGCCCTGCCCCACTCAGCTGACTCCCGTGACGCCGGACACCGCTTTTTGGCGCCTAGTTCGCCTAGTGGTTACACCGGCCCTACTCTTACCCCTCCCCCTGTCCAGTGCGATAGCGTAGGCTGTTCCCGGGCAGCATGCTAACCTAGTGCAGACAGTGCCCAGGCAGGGCGTGTTGTATAGACGGGCCAGAGGTGTTAACATAACCCAGCCACAGTCCAACATCCACCAGTGTTAAACAAGGTCTGGGGTTTGATATATAGAGACCTCAGCCTGCTTGGTACCATGGCAAAAACCCCATTAAAATCCTTTTTAACCTTTTACTAGACATACAAAAAAGAAGGAAAAGAGTTAAATCGTTTGCAATGTGAAGTATTCAGTGAGGCTTTCATTGTAACAACATTTCTTGTTCCCTTTCCCTTTAGCTGGAGAGAGTTCTGGAGGGAAACCCCCTGGTCTGACAGTCTCTTCCATGGTGTCCTTTTGGGGAAAAGAGAAGTTAGTTGAGACGGGCTGGAGATGCTGCTGGTGCTACTGTTGTTAAAGGCCATTCCTGTCTCATACCAGGTGGTGCCTGGGATTCAGCTGGAGCTGGGAGGGGTCATGTGGGACCCTCTCTCTGGCCCAATCTGGTCAGGACACCTCTCAGGATTAGGGTAATGAAGGCCCAGGATTCAAGGAGATGGTGTGGGAAGCAGCCATGATGGTGAAGCTCACCTTAGTAGCATCCCTCTGGTCCTCTTTTATCTGCTCTTTCCCTCCCCAAGTCCCTCTCTTTAAGGACCCAGCAGAGGAGTGATGGGTGGAATAGCCCATCCTCTTATTATGTTGTCCACCAATTAGGCTTAATAGCTAACACACCACTTTTGGTTCATTAATTTCTGGCACCATATCATCTGTTTCTAACAAGCATAATTTCAACAGTTTTTGGATTATATCAACGAGGCCTTTTTGGTTTAGACGAATCCAGTTCCTCTGTCTGGTTTCCTTGCACCTAATCCCATCAACAGCTGTTATGACAGTTTCTTGGGACATTTTATGAACATGTATTCACTTTTTAAACCCACAGCTAGGGTAAAGCTGTAGGGCCACTTATCACAACAGGGATCGCCCCTCCTGTGTTCAGTCACCCGGGGTTAGCATGTAGAGAGCTGAACCACTACACAGCGGATTAAAATGAAGGGTGAACTTTTCAAAGGTGCCTAAGTGATTTAGCACTTGAAGTCCCATTTCCAAAAGTGACTTAGGCACTTAGGGACTCACAAATGTATTCAGGTAGTTAAAGATGCAGATATTCGGGTTTTCAAAAGGGCCTAAACAGATTAGGTACCGACCTCCCATTGGAAATCAACAAGACTTAGGCTCATAAGTGCCTATGTCATTTTTGAAAATGATACGTAGGTTCCTAAGTCACTTATGTGCTTTTTGAAAATTTTACCACAAATGCATTACATGCAGAAAACCCTGTGCTGGCTCAAGGACAGTTTTCTGGGCTGGCGGAGGAATCGCTGGGTGAGGATCTCTGGCCTGGATTCTGCAGGAAATCAGACTGGGTGAGCAGAATGGTCCTTGAAGCCTTGAAATACAGGAATCTCTTGTCATTTAATAAACTGATTGTATGTAAAATACAGCTCTCACTCCTGAAGGCAGGCGAAGGTGCTGAATTACTATCATAAGAGAACATCTCCTAATGGTATACAGGGCTAGAGCAGTTTGTTTATGTTCTGGAACATGCATTTGGATTTTGGGTTTTTTTCTTTTAATTTAATTGCACCTGATTACGTATTCTTCTGTTTAGTTTCTAACAGTGAAGAACAGCAAATTTCTCACTAAAATACTGCCGTTTATTGACTAATGCGAGTGCATGTCCCTTACACAAAGCATGACTATAAAAGTGCGTCTTGCACTGTGGCTATTATATTTGATTCTGGTTTCTATGTGACCTCACTGGTCCCTTATGCAGGGCAATTATGCTGGAGCAACCTTTGGGAATCAATTCAGTATTCAAATAACCATCGTGGAGTGGGAATGCAGGCAACCTAATGGGGCAGATCAGGACCATGTGACTCTTATGCACATAGGCAGATTATGCAATTACGTGATGACCATTTAACTGGAATACACAATAATTTCCTGGCTGGTTGCATTTTCTTGAAGGGAAATGAGTGAGAAGTGGGTGGATATTTTTCTAAAAGCTCTGCTGTAGGAATTATTTGGGGGCAGGTCTCTGGCCTGTGCTATACAGAAGATCAGACTAGATGATCACAATGGTCCCTTCTGGCCTTGGAATCTAGGAATCTTTGCATCAGCTGACTGAGAATGGGATCTAATCCCATTCACCTCTAGGTCATCCTGGCTCAATTCCAATTTGTAGTGATTGGGCTTGTTTACAGGCCAGAAGTGCACCAGTTTCATTAAAATCAATGTAGTGTGATCACTTTACACTTGGCTTATACTGACTTAGATCAATGATGTAACTTTTTAGACCAGGTCTAACTGTTGTTCCCAAGTGATGGGAGTTGTTATCGGAAACGAATGCGCAGGTTCCCAGGCCAGTTCCCAGGAGACAAAAGCCTCTCTCGCAATCCACCAGCCACGCTGACATGGATTGTCACCCTGGCTCACAGCCTCAGCAGAGCCGCCAGGATTTGAGTAGACTTGGAGAACAGACTCAGCCCAGAATCAGTGCTAGGCACTTTGGGTAGGGGACACGCAGAGCGCCATGAAATTCACACACACAACTGACCATTCCCTAGATTCACGGACTCCCAGGCCAGAAGGGACCATTGTGATCATCTAGTCCTAACACAGGCCAGAGACCTGGCCCACAATAATCCCTAGAGCCGAGCTTTTAGAGAAACAGCCAATCTTGATTGAAAAATTGTCAGTGATGGAGAATCCACCACGACCCTTGGTAATCTATTCAATAATTAATCACTCTCTCTGTTACAAATATACACTTTCTTTCCTGGCTGAATTTGTCTAGCTTCAGCTTCCAGCCACTGGATTGGGTTTAGACCTTCCTCTGCTAGATTGAAGAGCCCAGTATTAAACATTTGTTCCCCATGTAGCCATTTATATAGTGTAATCAAGTTATCCCTTAACCTTCTCTTTGTTACAATAATAGATTGAGCTCCACCAGTCTATCACTCAACTGATGGCCTCCCTTTACTCACAAATCTCCTTTGCCTGACGCCCCAGACACTGACTGGGAGGACCCAGCAGACGGGAATGCTGAGGATTTTCCCAGTCGTGGCCTTCTAGCAACACCGTGGACCCATGTTTTCTCCTGCCATCTACATAGTCCTAGTGTCAGCCAATGCCCAGCCAGAATGGCCTCTGGTTCGTCTGGGCCTGGGCTCATTTCTGAGCTAGATCTCCTGCTTAGTGTATCACATGCTATTGCTAAGCTAATGTTCAGCCTTTTCATTTCTTCCTACACACCCTCGTGTGTCCTCATGACCCAAAATCCACAATGTGATCATAGGGCAGGAGCTACTGCAAACTCCTATTTATTATTATTTAGGGTTACCATATTTCAGCAAGCAAAAAAGAGGACGGGAGGAGCCCCACCCTAGCCCTGCCCCCGTCCTGCCCTAGCCCCGCCCCTGCCCCTCCCACTTCCCGCCCCCCTCAGAACCCCCAATCCTCCCCCCCGCTCCTTGTCCCCTGACTGCCCCCTCCTGGGACTCCTGCCCCTAACTGCCCCCCAGGACTCCACCCCCTACCTAAGCCTCCCTGCCTCTTGTCCCCTGACTGCCCCCTCCTGAGACCCTCCCCCCATCCTAACTGGCTCCCTAGGACCCTACCCCCTACCTGTACCCTGACTGCTCCAACCCTTATCCACACCCCCACCCCCAGACAGACCCCTGGGACTCCCACACCCCATCCAACCACTCCCCACCCCCTGACAGCCACCCCCAGAACTCCCGACCCATCTAAACCCCTCTGCTCCCTGTCCCATTGACTGCTCCTATCCCTCTCCCCACTCCTGCCCCCTGACAGCCCCCCCCAGAACTCCCAACCCCCCCCTCGCTCCTTGTCCCCTGACTGCCCCCTCCTGGGACCCCTGCTCCTAACTGCCCTCCAGAACCCCACCCCCTACCTAAGCCTCCCTGTTCCTTATCCCCTAACTGCCCCCTCCTAAGACCCCCCCCTAACTGCCCCCCAGGACCCTACCCCCTACCTGTACCCTGACTGCCCAAAACCTTATCCACACCCTCCCCCAGAAAGCCCCCCCGAACTCCCGACCCCCCCCCCGTTTCTTGACTGCCCCCTCCAAAACCTTCCTGCCCCTTCTCCGACCCCCTGGCCCCCTTGTTGTTGGCCTTCGCCTAATGTCTCTGTGAACTTGCTCAGGAACGGCCTGAGCTGTTCGTCCCGGCACACTCGTCCCGGCAGGCTGGCTGGCAGGGGAGGAGGAGTGGGGGAGGAGCTCCAGACTGCCGGAGGCGATCTGCGAATGCAGGGAGGGAGGGAGTGATCTCTGCTGCAGGGGAAGCGGAGGAGGGGCTCTCTCTGGCTGTCGGAGCCTCATGTAAGTGGCACCATCCGGCCGGCTGCCCTGTTAGCCGCGCGCGCTCTGCATGGGGCGGGAGAAGTCCGGACATTTACAAATTCCCCCCGACGCTATTTTTAGCTCAAAAATCCGGACATGTCCGGGGGAATCTGGACGAATGGTAACCCTATATTATTATATACACAATTGCTAGGAGAACCTGAAAAGGTCTGGCAATTCTGTTTAGATACACACTCAACTGTTCCTTAGAACCTTCTCTGGACCTCCAGTTACACACCAGACTGGACAGCCTGGATGCTCTTTGGGACAGGAATTGTCTTTTTGTTCTGTGTCCTAACAGCACCTAGCATCACCAGGTCTTGGTCCAGGGCTGGGGCGCCTAGGTGCTACCGTAATTCACCTAATAGCAATCCAGGTGTACAGAACAGAACACAATGGATTACCTGGTCCATGACTGGAGCTTCTAGGTGCTACCACAACAATGAGGATAGATCACGCTCCCCAGTGAGCATCACAATTGTTTTATAATAAAATAATAATAATAAGATAATAATTCACTTCTATAGCTCTTGTCTCCTGAACATCTCAGAGTGCTTTACAGCATCAGTTGATGAAGCCTAATAACCTGGATGGAAAGAACTTTACAGGAGGGGAAACTGAGACAGAGAGTAAAGCGAAATTTGCCCAAGGTGTCACAGCAAACAAGTGGCTCGATCTATCTATCTATCTATCTATCCCCATCCACCCCATCTATCTATCTATCTATCTATCTATCTATCTATCTATCTATCTATCTATCTATCTATCTATCTATCTATCCCCATCCACCCCCTCTATCTATCTATCTATCTATCTATCCCCATCCACCCCATCTATCTATCTATCTATCTATCTATCTATCTATCTATCCCCATCCACCCCATCTATCTATCTATCTATCTATCCCCATCCACCCCATCTATCTATCTATCTATCTATCTATCTATCTATCTATCTATCTATCTATCTATCTATCTATCCCCATCCACCCCATCTATCTATCTATCTATCTATCTATCTATCTATCTATCTATCTATCTATCTATCTATCTATCCCCATCCACCCCATCTATCTATCTATCTATCCCCATCCACCCCATCCATCTATCTATCTATCTATCTATCTATCTATCTATCTATCTATCTATCCCCATCCACCCCATCTATCTATCTATCTATCTATCTATCTATCTATCTATCTATCTATCTATCTATCTATCCCCATCCACCCCATCTATCTATCTATCTATCTATCTATCTATCTATCTATCTATCTATCTATCTATCTATCTATCTATCTATCCCCATCCACCCCATCTATCTATCTATCTATCTATCTATCTATCTATCTATCTATCTATCTATCTATCTATCTATCTATCTATCTATCTATCCCCCCACTCCTCTCTTTCTCTTCCTCCGGCTCTAGCTTGTGCCCATCATTGGGCAGTTAGGTACCTGCTGGGATAGCTGAGCTCCTGGAATACCAGCGCTCTGTTTCCCAGGCCCTGCTCTCATCTCTAGACGATGGTCTCCCAATTTTCAGTGCTCTGTTTTCTGGGGATTTTCCAGGTTATCCTGAGGCCTCTGTCACCATAACCGGAGACGCTGAGAAGCAAAGCCTGGCTTGGCATTCTTGTACACCAGGGTCTCTGCTTGTCTTGCCATTGTCCACCTCTTGGGGCCCAGAGATGGGAGGCATCACTGGGGCGAAGGGAGGGACTCATCGGCAGAGTCCATTGCTACTCATTAACTGGGGACATGGCATTATCTTTGCTTAATGCACCAAATGGCATTTGTGCTTGTGTGTCTTCCTAGTCTCCGAAATGAAGCTGTAAAGGGGAATATATGAGGATGGGAAAGAAATTGCCTCAAGCCTCTGCTCCCTGCCTCTCCCGCAGCCTCGGTGATTGATGGCTGAAACAGTTAACGAAGGCTGAGTCAGCTCCCAGGTGACCTTCGCAGAATTCCTTCAGGTCCCCAAATTCCCCATCTGTTGCTCAGTGTCACTCAGGCTCAGCAGATTGATGGCAGCTCACGGTCAATTTCTCTGATGCACTTTAGCTGAGAGACACTCGTACATCTTCCTGGTGTCGTCTCTCCATATCTGAGGTCAGGCTTTCAACAGGCAAGAAATGTTCCGAAATAAATCACCAGCCATTCCCCTCCGCGGGCTCTGCTGGCCTGGAGAGAGAGAGCAGCTCTATGTGGGGAAGGGGCACACAGAGCGGGGCTAGTGGGGAATGGGACCCCCCCCCCCATGCATTTTACTACAGGACATGGCAGAGCTGGAATGACACTGCTGGGTCTGGGACTGTGCAGACCATGAGACAAGTCCCCAGCTAGGGTAAAGCAGCAGAACTCCAGTGTAGTCAGGGCAGCTCTACTGATTTCCTCCATCTGGGGATCTGGCCCTGTGTTTCCAGGGGTTTCTCCAAGGTCCCTCACGTGTGGGATGGGCGCTGTTACATTCCTGGTGTAGGGGCTGAGCTAAATGACTGGCGCTCACTCTGGGGCCAGGTTTTCCCACCAGCTCAGCACAGAGGGTGCATGAGGATAAATTGGGCCCCAATTGTGGGTGCTGAGCCCTTGGCCTGAGCTTAGTGTTCGGGGTGCCCACAGCTTCGGTGATGTAATATCCAGCCAGGGCCTCCACCTGGCGTATTGTACCAGGCCACTCCCTGCCAGTCCCATCCAGGGGGTTCGTTACTGTGCCTCTATTTCCTGCTAATGAAATCATGAGTCAGGCCCCCCAAAACCTGGGTTTTTTAAACAGTGTTGTCAAGGCTGTATCCCCACTTTGAACTTTAGGGTACAAGTGTGGGGGCCTGCATGAGGACTTCTAAGCTTAACTACCAGCTTAGTTCTGGTCCGCTGCCACCATTCCCTTCCCTGGGAAGCTTTTAGAAACTTTTCACCAATTCCCTGGTGAATACAGATCCAAACTCCTTGGATCTTAAACAAGGAGAAATTGACCCTTCCCCCCTCCTTCCTTTCACCAACTCCTGGTGAATACAGATCCAAACCCCCTTGGATCTTAAAACAAGGAGAATTTGACCCTTCCCCCTCTCCTTCCTTTCACCAACTCCTGGTGAATACAGATCCAAACCCCCTTGGATCTTAAAACAAGGAGAAATCAATCAGGTTCTTAAAAAGAAGGCTTTTAATTAAAGAAAAAGGTAAAAATCATCTCTGTAAAATCAGTATGGAAAATAACTTTACAGGGTAATCAAACTTAAAGAGCTCAGAGGACCTCCCTATGTCTTAGGTTCAAAGTACAGCAAACAAAGATAAACACTCTAGTAAAAGGTACATTTACAAGTTGAGAAAACAAAGTAAAACTAAGATGCCTTGCCTGGCTTTTTACTTACAAGTTTGAAATATGAGAGACTTGTTTAGAAAGATGGGGAGAACCTGGATTGATGTCTGGTCCCTCTCAGTCCCAAGAGCGAACAACCCCTTAAACAAAAAGCACAAAACAAAAGCCTTTCCCCCCCCCCCAAGATTTGAAAGTATCTTGTCCCCTTATTGGTCCTTTGGGTCAGGTGTCAGCCAGGTTACCCGAGCTTCTTAACCCTTTACAGGTAAAAGGATTTTGGAGTCTCTGGCCAGGAGGGATTTTATAGTACTGTACACAGGAGAGCTGTTACCCTTCCGTTTATAGTTATGACACGCCCCCCAAATCACAGATAGTGTTGGACGTCCGGTTCCACACTGGCTGTGATTTCTTCCTGGAGCTCTAGGAGAAAACAGAGTTAATAAAACACATGTACCTTTAGACATACTACTGATTATATAAAAACTAACAATATGTTTCATTCCAAGAACAATTGTTAACCAGTTAACTCTGGGAAACTTTTCCGGGAGAGTGCATCAGCCACTTTGTTAGAAGCTCCCGAAATGTGTTGTATTTCAAAATCAAAATCTTGGAGAGCTAAACTCCACCGAAGAAGTTTTTTGTTATTTCCCTTGGCGGTATGAAGCCACTGTAGCGCAGCATGGTCTGTTTGTAGTTGGAAACGCCGTCCCCAAACTTATGGGCGTAGCTTTTCCAGCGCGTACACAATGGCGTAACATTCCTTTTCGCTGATTGACCAGTGGCTTTCCCTCTCAGACAGTTTCTTGCTGAGAAACACGACAGGATGGAATTCTTGATCCGGTCCTTCCTGCATTAAAACTGCTCCCACGCCTCGCTCGGACGCATCTGTGGTTACTAGGAACGGTTTGTCAAAGTCTGGGGCCCTTAGCACAGGGTCAGACATGAGTGTTGCCTTAAGCTGGTTAAAGGCCTTTTGACACTCATCAGTCCACTGAACTGCATTTGGCTGTTTTTTTCTGGTTAGGTCTGTCAGCGGGGCGGCGATTTGGCTGTAGTGTGGTACAAATCGCCTATAATATGCGGCCAAGCCTAAGAAGGATTGGACCTGTTTCTTTGACTTTGGAACCGGCCACTTTTGGATAGCATCCACTTTGGCCTGTAGGGGATTTATAGTTCCTTGACCCACCTGGTGCCCCAGGTACGTCACTCTGTTTTGGCCTATTTGACACTTTTTAGTCTTAACAGTTAGTCCTGCCTGTCGGATGCGCTCGAAGACTTTTTCCAGGTGCTCCAGGTGTTCTGTCCATGAATCAGAAAAAATGGCCACATCATCGAGGTAGGCAACTGCAGATTCTCCCAATCCCGCTAGGAGACCATCTACAAGTCTTTGGAAGGTGGCGGGTGCATTTCGCAACCCGAAAGGGAGTACATTGAATTCATACACCCCTGCCTGGGTGACAAAGGCTGACCTTTCCTTAGCGGGTTCATCTAGTGGTACTTGCCAGTACCCTTTTGTTAAGTCTAAAGTAGAGATGAATTGGGCATGTCCCAATTTTTCCAATAGCTCATCTGTGCGTGGCATTGGATAGTTGTCAGGATGAGTTACAGCATTTAGCTTACGGTAGTCCACGCAAAAGCGTATTTCCCCATCTGGTTTGGGAACTAGAACCACTGGAGATGCCCATGCACTATTAGAGGGGCGGATTATACCCATCTGTAGCATGTCCTGGATCTCCCTTTGTATAGCAGTTTGGGCATGAGGTGACTCCCGGTAGGGTGGGGTTTTAATTGGGTGAGCATTACCTGTGTCAATGGAGTGGTATGCCCGTTCGGTCCGTCCTGGATTGGCTGAGAAAATCGGTGCAAAGCTTGTGCACAGCTCCTTGATCTGCTGTCGCTGCAGACGTCCCAGGGTCATGGAGAGGTTCACCTCTTCCACGCCACCATTCCTTTTTCCTTCGTAGTAGACACCTGCAGGCCACTCCGCGTCATCTGTTTCCTGGACTGTAAACTGGCAAACGTTTAATTCTCTGGAATAAAAGGGCTTAAGAGAATTAACATGGTATACCTTAGGCTTTATGTTGGAGGTGGGGGAGGCTATGAGATAGTTAACAGCTCCTAGGCGCTCCTGGACCGTGAATGGTCCCTCCCACGACGCTTCCATTTTATGGGCCTGGAGCGCCTTTAAGACCATGACTTGGTCTCCTACTTTGAAGGACCGTTCTCTGGAATGTTTATCATACCAGGCCTTTTGCTCTTCCTGAGCATCCTTTAGGTTTTCTTTAGCAAGGGCTAAAGAGTGTCGGAGGGTGCTTTGTAGGTTGCTTACAAAGTCTAGAATGTTAGTTCCTGGAGAAGGCGTAAACCCCTCCCATTGCTGCTTCACCAACTGTAATGGCCCCTTAACCTCGCGGCCATACACAAGTTCAAATGGTGAAAACCCTAAACTGGGATGTGGTACAGCCCTGTAGGCAAAAAGCAACTGCTGCAACACTAGGTCCCAATCATTGGAGTGTTCATTTACGAATTTACGTATCATGGCCCCCAAAGTTCCATTAAACCTCTCCACCAGACCATTGGTTTGATGGTGATGAGGGGTGGCAACCAAGTGATTCACCCCATGAGCTTCCCACAGGTTTTTCATGGTCCCTGCCAGGAAATTAGTTCCCGAATCTGTAAGGATGTCGGAGGGCCACCCTACCCTGGCAAAAATGTCTGCTAATGCCTGGCACACACTTTTAGCCCTGGTGTTGCTTAAGGGTACAGCTTCCGGCCATCGGGTAGCAAAATCCATGAAAGTTAGTACATACTGCTTTCCTCTGGGTGTCTTCTTTGGGAAAGGACCCAGAATATCCACAGCTACTCGCTGAAATGGGACCTCAATTATGGGTAGTGGCTGGAGAGGGGCTTTAACCTGGTCTTGGGGCTTTCCCACTCGTTGGCACACCTCACAAGACCGGACATAATTAGCAACGTCCTTGCCCATTCCCTCCCAGTGGAAGGACTTCCCCAACCGGTCTTTGGTTCTGTTCACCCCAGAATGGCCACTGGGATGATCATGGGCTAAGCTCAAGAGCTTTACCCGATACTTAGTGGGAACTACCAACTGTCTTTGAGGATGCCAGTCTTCCTGGTGCCCACCAGAAAGAGTCTCCTTGTATAAAAGTCCTTTTTCTACAACAAACCGGGATCGGTTAGAAGAGCTGAGAGGCGGTGGGGTGCTCCGTGCCACCGCCCAAGCTTTTTGAAGGCTGTCATCTGCTTCCTGCTCGGCCTGGAACTGCTCCCTTGATGCTGGAGACATCAGTTCCTCCTTGGACTGTGGACTGGGGCTTGGTCCCTCTGGAAGCGATGCAGGTGCTGGGGCTGTTTCCATTGACTGTGAACCACTGTCCGCTGGTGCACTATGTGGTATTTCAGGCTCTGGCTGAGCCTCTTGGGTAGGGTTATCTGCTGCTTCCGCCAGTTCAGGCTCGCTGGTGCCCTCTGGCATTGGAGTTGTAGACGGGTTTGCAAGCGCTGGACTCAGTGCTGGCAATGGTTCTGGTGCTGGTTGCGTTGCCAGTTCTGGTTCTGGGACTGGCTTTGGCTGGGTCTCTGGGATTGGATCCACTACGGCTGTTGCAGTCGTTGGCAGGGGATCCGGTTCCACCACCTGTGTTTGGGTCTCCGGTAACACAGACGGGGCCCTGGTGGACGGCTCAGGAACAGGGATGGGGGTGAAAGCTTGCTTAGCCTGGCTGCGGGTGACTATTCCCACCCTCTTGGCTAGCTTTACATGGTTGGCCAAGTCTTCCCCCAGTAGCATGGGAATGGGATAATTGTCATAGACTGCAAAAGTCCACATTCCTGACCAGCCCTTGTACTGGACATGCAACTTGGCTGTAGGCAAGGTTACAGACTGTGACACGAAGGGTTGAATTGTCACTGTAGCCTCCGGGTTGATGAGTTTGGGGTCCACTAGGGATTGGTGGATAGTTGACACTTGTGCCCCAGTGTCCCTCCAAAGCGATAACCTTCTTTCCGCCCACTCTCAAGGTTTCCCTTCGCTCCGAGGGTATGAGAGAGGCATCTGGGTCTGGGGATCTTTGGTGTGATTGTGGTGTAATGAACTGTAATCGGTTGGGGTTCTTGGGGCAGTGAGCCTTTATATGTCCCAGTTCATTACATTTAAAACATCGCCCTGCTAAGGTATCACTGGGGCGATGTTGGTTGGTGGAGACTGGTGTGGTGGGGTAAGAAGGCGTCTGGGGTTTCCCTTGGGATGTGGGTGGGGCCTTGGGTTGTCCCCGGTGGTAAGGTTTTGTTTCGGCTTGCCCCTTCTGATATTCGCTCCAACTGCTACTAGCTTTTTTCTTTTCTGTCACCTCCACCCATTTGGCTCCAATCTCCCCCGCCTCGGTTACAGTTTTGGGCTTCCTATCTAGGATGTACCTTTCTATTTCCTCAGGAACACCCTCTAAAAACTGCTCCATTTTTACTAGGGAAAGCAGATCTTCCAGAGATTTAACATTTGCTCCTGATACCTAGGCATCACAATTTTTGTCAATGTGGTAGTCATGCCGGGTAAATGACCCATCTGGTTTCCACCTTAGGGCTCTGAACCGCCGACGGGCATGCTCAGGTGTTAGCCCCATTCTGAGTCTGGCCTTGTTTTTAAAAAGTTCATAACTGTTCATGTGTTCCTTAGGCATTTCAGCCGCCACCTCTGCTAAGGGTCCACTGAGCTGCGGCCTCAGCTCTACCATGTACTGGGTTGGAGTGATGCTGTATCCAAGGCAGGCCCTTTCAAAATTTTCTAAGAAGGCCTCAGTATCATCGCCTGCCTTGTAGGTGGGGAATTTCCTGGGATGGGAAGTGGTACCTGGAGAGGAGTTGCTAGGATGGTCGGATGCATCCTGCTTAGCCCTTGCTACTTCCAGTTCATGCTTCCTCTCTTTTTCTCTCTCCTCCGTCTTGATTTTTTTTAATTGAAGCAGTCTCTGATGTTTTTTTCCATTTTCTTCTGCTTCTAGTCTGGCCAGTTCTAGTTTGTTAGCTGCTTCACTGGTAGTCATTTTCCTGCTTTCCTGTGCTGGGCCACACCCCTCTGCAGTTGACTGAAACTGGGATGTACTCAGCTCAGGCTGCTGCTGAGTTAACAGAGACTTTCTAACTAGCTATTTCCGAGGAGGTAGAAAGTAAAAAAAAACAATTCAGCTTGTAAATTCCTTTTACCAGTCGTTTGCTCATTAATTGAACCCTTCTCTTAACAAAGGCCCTTGTTAAAAAAAACTTAACACCTCTGCCTTCAGGCAAGGAGAGATAAGATATGCATCTACCTTCAGCTCTGCTTTCCAAGCAGCTAGAAGGAAAAAAAAATCTCTTACTGGCTTTTGGGTTTAACACGATCTCCACCGCTCTGCCACCATGTCAAGGCTGTATCCCCACTTTGAACTTTAGGGTACAAGTGTGGGGGCCTGCATGAGGACTTCTAAGCTTAACTACCAGCTTAGTTCTGGTCCGCTGCCACCATTCCCTTCCCTGGGAAGCTTTTAGAAACTTTTCACCAATTCCCTGGTGAATACAGATCCAAACCCCCTTGGATCTTAAAACAAGGAGAATTTGACCCTTCCCCCTCTCCTTCTTTTCACCAACTCCTGGTGAATACAGATCCAAACCCCCTTGGATCTTAAAACAAGGAGAAATCAATCAGGTTCTTAAAAAGAAGGCTTTTAATTAAAGAAAAAGGTAAAAATCATCTCTGTAAAATCAGTATGGAAAATAACTTTACAGGGTAATCAAACTTAAAGAGCTCAGAGGACCCCCCTATGTCTTAGGTTCAAAGTACAGCAAACAAAGATAAACACTCTAGTAAAAGGTACATTTACAAGTTGAGAAAACAAAGTAAAACTAAGACGCCTTGCCTGGCTTTTTACTTACAAGTTTGAAATATGAGAGACTTGTTTAGAAAGATGGGGAGAACCTGGATTGATGTCTGGTCCCTCTCAGTCCCAAGAGCGAACAACCCCTTAAACAAAAAGCACAAAACAAAAGCCTTTCCCCCCCCCCAAGATTTGAAAGTATCTTGTCCCCTTATTGGTCCTTTGGGTCAGGTGTCAGCCAGGTTACCCGAGCTTCTTAACCCTTTACAGGTAAAAGGATTTTGGAGTCTCTGGCCAGGAGGGATTTTATAGCACTGTACACAGGAGAGCTGTTACCCTTCCCTTTATAGTTATGACAGTGTGTTGGGGGTTCTTTGTATCTGCCTCCCGTTCCTGAGCTCAGGACGCCTGTTCCAGGGGGACTCCGCTGACACTGCACCTGATTCACAGTGGGGTGAGCGAGAGGGGAAGCCGGCCCTGGGGTTATTCTTTGCCATGACCTGATGGCAGCCAAAGGGCCTAACACTGAGGATTTCACTGCGTCTTACCCTGCTTCAGGTGCTTGGACTGTCATTAGGCCAAGTTCATCACTGGCCTGACTCCACTGGCTTCCTGATTTTCAGTCAGGGATTCAGATTTCTGCCCTAACTCCTGTTGCACAGCCCTGGGCCATCCAGTGGCCAGCTCTGGAGCGTGCTAGCCTGACAAGATAAACCAGTGGAGGGCCCCCCTGCCTAGAGACACTTGGCTGGTGTACGCTGCCCTCCCCCACCCCCCAAGAGTGAGCTGCTCCACTGTGCAGCCAGGAGACGTCCTACTAACCGCGGCTGCTTGTATCATTCTTGGAGCCCCTCCTAGCGCCCCTCCCACCTGCTTCTGTCTCCTTCACTGTTGCTGGTTCCCCCCTCGATGATGACAACAGCCAGTGCAAGGGCTGCCACATGCACCATCTGCCTGCCAGCCTCTTCCTTTAGCTCGGTAGGTGTTTTCGAATGTGTCCAGCATCGTGGCATCTTGGCACCTTCAAAAGGTGGGTGTATGTAAAGGCTGGCCCCCTGCGGGAGGCTGGGTGCTGGGAAGAGTGAGGGGGGCTGGACATGAGAGGCGTGTGGACGGGCAGGGCAGAGGACTGGCTGGCAGCCTCTCCCCTGGAGAGGCTGAGCGGGATGTAGCCCCTCAGGAAAGCAGGCCAGGGCAGCTCGGCTCTTCAGGGACGGTTTGCTGCTGTCTGCATTTCTGCTGGAGACGCCTATGTACTATCTTGGATAAAGATGGACAGACAGCCTCAGCTGGCACCAACCCCCCTCCCGCATCACCCCCCCTGCTCTGTGTGTGCGTCGGGGGGGTCCTGGCCTCCCTGGCATACCCCAGGCACGTGCAGTAATTTGTGAAACTTTAAAGAAAGGGAAAAGGACACCCCCGAGAGCTGCCTTCACTTCACGCCCTGGCTCCAGTGCTGGTGTTGCTGTACCAGTGGCTGACTGTCCTGCAGCAGGAACTGTTCTCCAGCGTGGCACCCTGCAAACACTACCAGCACGAGGTGTCCCGCGGGGCCTGGGGCTGGCTGGAACTCAGGAGTGACTGAGAGCAGTGCCCATCCAATGGCTGTTTAGGGCCAGTGTGAAATGAATCGGCACAGTCCAGCCCAGAGCCGTATGAAGAGATCATTCAGGAGTCTCTGAACTGGCCCTTGAGCACATTGTCTCCTGCAGGCGCGCAGGACAAGGGAGACGGGTTGAAGTCCTAGCTCTGCCGCAGCAGTCACTTCTCCTTTCTGTTCGTCAGCAAACGGGGGTGGGGTGGCACTGCCCCCCTATGGGGGATGCTGCGAGGCTGCGTGTCTAGAAGATTGGCAGGTGCCCGGCTGCACTGGTGTAAATATGGGGCACGGGTGTGAGAGCGCCAGCAGATGTAAGGCATGAACTCCAAGGATGAAACACTGGTTCCCACAGGGCTGTTCCTTGCGGTAGGCTGGCCCCTGGTAGTAAGTGCCCGTGGGCTCAGCCCCAGAAAGTAACCAGTACAGGAGGCCTTGTCTCTATATGTGCTCCATAGGGCCTGGGGCATGTTTGCTGCAGGAATCCTTTGCAGCATCTGAGCGGCAGACGCTGGCTAATCTTCACTAATGGCTGGGAACCGCCACTGTGCACACAGCAAGGGCGAGGCATTGCAGCCGGACTTTGCAGCTCAGTGGCTGGGGTGAGCTCAGAAAGGTGCTGTGGTTTTTGTTCGGGAAGGGGAAGGAAATCTCAGTGACAGGAGACCATGTCGCTTTACTGCCCATTCAATCTTTGCTGAGCAGTGGGGAGAGGCCAGCAACCCGCCCTGTGTGGGTTAGAAGGTGGGCGGAGCAGTGCATTCATTCGGGGGTTTAAACCAGCCTGCGGGGCAATGATCCAAGCCCGTGGGATTCGCACGGCGGGACTGCAGGCCTCTGGTGCCGCTGCCATGGGCTGCGGAGGTAGCTGGGGAGTTCCAGCGGCACCTGTTGCTCTTGCGCGTACTCTCAATATCAGTCTCTTCCCACCCCCTCCACGTGCATCTGGTTGTTTTGACATGGCAGGTTCTGGGAAACTCTGTGCTTTAAATCAAGGGCTACTTGAAACCTCCAGCACGCATCCTGCACTCAGCCCTCCGCTGCGGCTGCACTCCCAGCTGCCTGCCCTTTTGATACAATCACAGTGCCCCCTGGTGGTGCCAGTTCAACACTGTTGCTTCTCCTGGGCCCAGGCAGCTCGCCCAGGCTGAGTTTGCTCTGAGAGCAGCAGCTGGCCCAGCTCCCGGATTTGCCTTCGTAGTCTGTGCTCTGGGAGCTCATTTCACCCCAGCGTTCTAGCCTTGCTGGCTGCCCCTCATCACTAACCCCCCCTCCCGCCATGGTGGCAGGCTCAGCAGCATTGGCTGCTGTCTGCAGCGGGGCCCAGACAGCTCGTTTGCCTCTGGCTGGCACCGTACCTGCAGCTCACCGGCCTGGGATTTATGGGCAATGCTGTATGCGGCTCCATTACTGCCAGGCTGGCACCATTTCTCTGCAGACTTTTATTCGGGGGTGTCCATCTCACTTCTCCAGCTCCTCAGGGCAGCATCCGTGTGTCTCACACCCTGGTCCGAATGGCCTCCCTCCACCCCACTGCCCCCCTCGCCCCTTTCTCTCTACCCCCCTACCCCCGTTCTCCCCCTCTCTGAAATCCCGCAGTGCTGGCTCAGGAAATGCCGGCCAGAGCCCAGGTGGTTTGTACCAGGACTGGATCCGAGAGACAGCTGCTTAGCCAGGTTCGTACTAGCACTGCCTTTTCGTACTCCCCTGCCATAGCAAGGAAATCCACGACACCTGCACTCGCTCTCCCAGACATAGGGTGTGTCAGCGGCCCAAGTGCAGGCATAGGCCCCCACTCCATGGGTGCTCCGGGGCTGAGCACCCATGGAAAAAAATTGTGGGTGCTCAGCACCCACCAGCCACAGCTGTTCGGTGATGCCACCAAACAGCTGATTGGCAGCTTGGGGAGGGGTTTGGGGGAGGGTGGAGAGCAGCGAGTGGTTGACAGGTGCCTCGGGGTGGGGGTGGAGTGGGGACAGGGCCTTGGGGGAATGGCTGGAGTGGGGGTTGGAAGAGTTGGAGCGAGGGCGGGGCTTTGGGGGAAGGGGCGGAGTGGGAGCAGGAAGAGGCGGAGCGAGGGCGGGGCTTTGGGGGAAGAGGTGGAGCGAGAGCGGGGTCTTGGGGGACGGGGCGGAGTGGGGGCAGGAAGAGGCGGAGCGAGGGCGGGGTCTTGGGGGAATGGCCGGAGTGGGGGCGGGAAGAGGTGGAGCGAGGGCGGGGTCTTGGGAGAATGGCCGGAGTGGTGGTGGGAAGAGGCGGAGCGAGGGCGGGGCCTTGGGGGAAGGGGTGGAGTGGGGGCAGGAAGAGGCGGAGCGAGGGTGGGGTCTTGGGGGAATGGCCGGAGTGGGGGCGGGAAGTGGCAGAGCGAGGGTGGGGCCTTGGGGGAAGGGGTGGAGTGGGGGTGGGAAGAGGCAGCGCGAGGGCGGGGTCTTGGGGGAATGGCCGGAGTGGTGGTGGGAAGAGGCGGAGCGAGGGCGGGGCCTTGGGGGAAGGGGTGGAGTGGGGGCGGGAAGAGGCGGAGCGAGGGCAGGGTCTTGGGGAAGGAGTGGATTGGGGGTGGGAAGAGGCGGCGCGATGGCAGGACCTTGAGGGAAGGGGCAGAGTGGGGGCAGGAAGAGGCGGAGTGAGAGTGGGGTCTTGGGGGAATGGCCGGAGTGGTGGTGGGAAGAGGAGGAGCGAGGGCAGGGTCTTGGGGGAATGGCCGGAGTGGTGGTGGGAAGAGGCGGAGCGAGGGCGGGGCCTTGGGGGAAGGGGTGGAGTGGGGGCGGGAAGAGGCGGAGTGAGGGCAGGGTCTTGAGGGAAGGGGCAGAGTGGGGGCAGAAAGAGGCGGAGTGAGGGTGGGGTCTTGGGGGAATGGCCGGAGTGGGGGCGGGAAGTGGCGGAGCGAGGGCAGGGTCTTGGGGGAATGGCCGGAGTGGGGTGGGAAGAGGCAGAGCGAGGGCGGGGTCTTGGCGGAAGGGGCGGAGTGGGGTGGGAAGAGGCGGCGCGATGGCAGGACCTTGAGGGAAGGGGCAGAGTGGGGGCAGGAAGAGGCGGAGTGAGGGTGGGGTCTTGGGGGAATGGCCGGAGTGGGGGCGGGAAGTGGCGGAGCGAGGGCGGGGTCTTGGCGGAAGGGGCGGAGTGGGGGTGGGAAGAGGCGGAGCGAGGGCGGGGTCTTGGCGGAAGGGGTGGAGTGGGGGCGGGAAGAGGCGGAGCGAGGGCGGGGTCTTGGCGGAAGGGGCGGAGTGGGGGTGGGAAGAGGCAGCGCGATGGCAGGACCTTGAGGGAAGGGGCAGAGTGGGGGCAGGAAGAGGCGGAGTGAGGGTGGGGTCTTGGGGGAATGGCCGGAGTGGGGGCGGGAAGTGGCGGAGCGAGGGCAGGGTCTTGGGGGAATGGCCGGAGTGGGGTGGGAAGAGGCAGAGCGAGGGAGGGGTCTTGGCGGAAGGGGCGGAGTGGGGTGGGAAGAGGCGGAGCGAGGGCGGGGCCTTGGGGGAAGGGGTGGAGTGGTGGTGGGAAGAGGCGGCGCGATGGCAGGACCTTGAGGGAAGGGGCAGAGTGGGGGCGGGAAGTGGCGGAGCGAGGGCAGGGTCTTGGGGGAATGGCCGGAGTGGGGGCGGGAAGTGGCGGAGCGAGGGCAGGGTCTTGGTGGAAGGGGCAGAGTGGGGTGGGAAGAGGCGGAGCGAGGGCGGGGTCTTGGCAGAAGGGGCGGAGTGGGGTGGGAAGAGGCGGAGCGAGGGTGGAGCACTCCCGGGGAAAGCAGAAGTCAGTGCCTGTGCGTGCAGGTTGGATTGCAGCACAGGTAGGTGTCCCCACGCTAGCTTGAACCCAGCCCGTGTGAGTAACAATAGCAGTGAAGACATGGTGGCATGGACTGGAGCATGGGCTGGCTGCCCCAGGACAAGCCCATCGGGACGTACTCTGGTTGCTGGTCTGTGCTGGAGTCGGTGCCACCACTATTGCTACCCATGCTAGATTAAAGCTATTGTGGGCATGCCGCATCGCTGTTGCCAACTCTCGTGATTATAGCACGAGTCTTGCAATATTTGCTGCTTTTCATAGAGCTGCTGGGATCTTGTGATCGCAGCAGACTCTCAGCTTTTATTTAAAAGAAGTCACTCCCTATCCCTCCTGGTTATGGAGAAAAGCTTGGAAATGTGAAGCGAATGAGACCTACCAGCTCAGAAACCCAGGAGGCAAAGGAAAAGAACACAGCATTGATTCTATGTTGTAAAAATCTCATGATTTTTAAGCCAATCTCATGATCTTTGGAGCCTAACTCCTAATTTTTGAATGCTGGGTGTTGGCCATAGAGTAAGTGGAGCCTTTACTGTGATTTGCAGATTACAGCCATGCAAATTGTACATCCAGCAATTTCCCCTTTTCTGTTATCATCAAAACAGCTAATATTATTCCCAGATGGATTCTATTACTATCAGCCTTGTACCCGCTGAGACTGGGACCTCGTGGTGCTGGATGCCGTGCAGAGACAGCCCCGGCCTGCAAGAGCTTACAGTGAGAACGCAGACACAGGGTGGGAGGGGAACCAGAGGTTCAGAGAGGGGAAGTGACTTGCCCAAGGTCACTCAGCAGATCAGTGGCAGAGATGGGAACAGAGCCAAGCTTTCCTGACTCTTAGTCCACCTCTCCTGGTAGTCAGCATTATCCTGTGAATAACAAGTGCCCTGCAGATCACCCACAAACAGCTCATTGTGAATATTTGTTCACTGAAATTTGAGCTTTGCTGGTTAGTTTTGACTGGATACTAAGATCAAATGGTATAGTTCTGTTTCTTGGTTGGATAAGCATAACTCATAGGTTTAAATGTCTAGCATGAATGCTGTGTAATAGCTTGACACCATTTGAAGTTTTTTTCTCGCAAAGGTATAACCTGTATGGAATAGTTTCTAAAAAGAACTGTACCGCAACTAACAGTAAGTGTTTCTCCAAGGCCTAGCTGCCTATATGTTCAGTTAAACAGAACGGGACTGTCTGCAATAGTGCCATCTGGTGCCTACAATAATATTACAGAGTTGAATTTACAAATTCAAGATGTACTTTCCTTGAACGTTCTCCAGCAGCTGTGGTGCTGGTGAGCAGTCCTGCCTGCGAGCCGTTGGCTGGCATGTGAGCAGAGGGCAAATACAAAAGGGACACGAATGCCATCAAAGTGAGATTGTTCCAATAATCTCAAACAAATGTGCAGAAAACACTTTGCAGCTTTTGCCCAGCTCTGGAAGCATAACAGGCAAGACATGGCTGATGCAATAGAGATTCTGTTGATGGGAGACTCAGACAACTAGAATCTGTCCACGAGGTTGCGGTGCTAGGAGCAGCTGTTTGTTTAGCACCCAAGAGGGAGCGAGCTGAGAAGGCCCAGGGGTGCCATCTAGGCAGAGCCAAGGAGTAGTTGATACAAGAGACACTTTTCTGTCGATAGCCTTACAGAGAAGGACAAAAGGACTCTTTGTCTGCGGAGGCGAGAGGTGCGTCTCAAAAATCTCCTGCAGGGGCTTCTCTTCAGTCAGCTGGAGATGGGATGAAGTGGGAAAGGTCTCGTCACTCCTAATAATTGGTCTGTCCTTGAGTCAAAATACAAGCAGTGTTTGGAGAGCAATCGGAGTGCTGTCCTTGGACGCCCCCAGGATAATGCTGGTGTCCTATGCATGTTCCTGTGAATTGGTGTTAGAATTAATGATCATTTGCCCTTTCAGAGCACCTTTCACCCAAGGATCTCAAGGCACTTCAGAGACATTAACTAATGACTCCGCCCCATTTCCCTTTGAAGTAAGCAAAGGTAACAATCATCAGTGAAGCCAGCCACTAGCCCCTGTCATGAGACAGAGAGGCAGTGTTGCCCAATGGCTGGGACTCGGAGCCCTGCTTCCATTCCGGGCTCTGCCACTGATTTGTGACCTTGGGTAAGTCACTTCACCTCCGTGCATTGCCCCTTTGCTGGGGATCCAAGGGAAGAGGCAGAGACGGAATGAAATGGGAAGGGCCGAGTCACTCCTAACCATGGAGCTGAACTTGAGTCAAAATGCAGGCTGTGTGCGGAGAACAGGACTCACCCTGTGCGGCTGGGCTAGCTGAGCCCTGTCCCAGAAGGCATGGCGGCGTGGCCTGGTGGAACCAGCACAGTGGCAGGAATCAGGCTGGCCTCAGTTCTGCCTTGGGTGACTTGCCGCATTTCCCCATCGGTAAAATAGGGATCCTCCCAATCCCCTCCCATCCCGGGGTGTTGTGAGGGTTTATCTGCACAGGGCTTTGAACACGCGGAGGCTTTCTGCCTTCTGGGAGGGGGGGGTTACTAAGAGAGGGAGGAAGCAGTGTCCACACCGGTGTGGGCATAAGGCCAACTCTTCTCCTGGCTGGCTGTGCGCAGCCGCTGCTCACTCCCCAGCTGTATGACACCGAGAGACCTGCTGGTGATGGGGGCTCCAGCCGGGCACAGAAATATCATCACGTGGGGGGGATCTGTAAAGTCAAATGATGGTCATAGAGCCTGAGATTCCAAGGCCAGAAGGGACCATTGTGACCATCCAGTCTGACCCCCTGCATAGCACGGGCTGCGACCTGCCCCCCAGTCATTTCTAGAGCCCCATCCCCTTGATGTAAAGCTGGTCAGCGATGGAGGAGCCACCACAAACCTGGGTACATTGAATTTTAGGAGTTAGAATTGTATTTTATCAGCAGTTTTAAAAATGGTTTTCTCTCCTGTCTATCACCCACCCCCCAAACTCTCAGTCTCCCAGAGGTAGGAGCTCTCTGCATACTCCAAACAGGGCATTCTCAGCATCTATTTGCTAGAGAGCTGATCCCAGATGTTTTATCAGTGTCCCACAAAATGTCAAAATCTCTTGTTGATTTTCCATTCCCTTATCTGGCTCCCATAGTACATGAGCACCTCACAACCTTTCCTGTACTTATCCTCGCACCAGCCCTGCGAGGCAAGGCACTGCTATTCTCCCCATTGTACAGATGGAGAACTGAGGCACAGAGAGGCTAAGTGACTTGCCCAAGGGCACACAGAAAGTCTGTGGCAGAGCGAGTCTCAGGATAGTGCCCTACCCACTGAACCACCCATCCTTAGCATGCCCATACATTCCAGAACAAAATGAAAGCCTCCTTGAAAGAGCGCAGTGTGGATATCTCCTGTAGAACAGACTGCAGCAGCTCTGAGAACAACATGGCAGCTGGGTCTGCACACAGGGGAAGTGCTCAGCAGGGTTGTCATAACTATAAAGGGAAGGGTGACAGCCATACTGTGTACAGTACTAAAGTCCCTCCTGGTCAGAGACTCTAAAATCCTTTTACCTGTAAAGGGTTAAGAAGCTCGGGTAACCTGGCTGACACCTGACCCAGAGGACCAATAAGGGGACAAGATACTTTCAAATCTTGGGGGGGGGAAAGGCTTTTGTGTGTGTCCTTTGTTTAAGGGGTTGTTCGCTCTTGGGACTGAGAGGGACCAGACATCAATCCAGGTTCTCCCCATCTTTCTAAACAAGTCTCTCTTATTTCAAAATTGTAAGTAAAAGCCAGGCAAGGCGTCTTAGATTTACTTTGTTTTTCTCAACTTGTAAATGTACCTTTTACCAGAGTGCTTATCTTGTTTTGCTATACTTTGAACCTAAGACAGAGGGGATTCCTCTGAGCTCTTTAAGTTTGATTACCCTGTAAAGTTATTTTCCATACTGATTTTGCAGAGATGATTTTTACCTTTTTCTTTAATTAAAAGCCTTCTTTTTAAGAACCTGATTGATTTCTCCTTGTTTTAAGATCCAAAGGGGGTTTGGATCTGTATTCACCAGGAGTTGGTGAAAGGAAGGAGGGGGGAAGGGTCAATTTCTCCTTGTTTAAGATCCAAGAAGTTTGGATCTGCATTCACCAGGGAATTGGTGAAAGGTTTCTCAAGGCTTCCCAGGAAGGGAATCCATCGAGAATGGTGGCAGCGGGACCAGAGCTAAGCTGGTAGATAAGCTTAGCAGTTTTCATGCAGGCCCCTACATTTGTACCCTAAAGTTCAAAGTAGGGATACAGCCTTGACATGGTGGCACAGCGGTGGGATCGTTTTAAACCCAAAAGCCAGTAAGATTTTTTTTTTCCTTCTAGCTGCTTGGAGAGCAGAGCTGAAGGTAGATGCATATCTTATCTCTCCTTGCCTGAAGGCAGAGGTGTTAAGTTTTTTTAACAAGGTCCTTTGTTAAGAGAAGGGTTCAATCAGTGAGCAAACTTTGATCTGGTAAAGGTAATTTACAATCTGAATTGTGTTTTTTTTCTTTTTACATCCTCGGGAGTAGCTTGTTAGAAAGTCTCTGTTAACTCAGCAGCACTCAGCAGGAGCCTGAGCTAAATACATCCCAGTTTCAGTCAACTGCAGAGGGGTGTGGCCCAGCACAGGAAAGCAGGAAAATGACTACCAGTGAAGCAGCTAGCAAACTAGAACTGGCCAGACTAGAAGCAGAAGAAAATGAGAAAAAACATCAGAGACTACTTCAAATTAAAAAACTCGAGGAAAAAGCCAAACAGGAGGCCCATGAAAGAGAAGAAAAAGCCAAACAGGAGGCCCATGAAAGAGAAGAAAAAGCCAAACAGGAGGCCCATGAAAGAGAGGAGAAAGCCAAAGAGGAGGCCCATAAAAGAGAGATGGAACTGGAAGCAGCAAGGACTAGGCAGGGTGCATCAGACCATCCTAACAACTCCTCTCCAGGTACCACTTCCCATCCCAGGAAATTCCCCACCTACAAGGCAGGCGATGATACTGAGGCCTTCTTAGAAAATTTTGAAAGGGCTTGCCTTGGATACGACATCCCTCCAACCCAGTACATGGTAGAGCTGAGGCCGCAGCTCAGTGGACCCTTAGCAGAGGTGGCGGCTGAAATGCCTAAGGAACACATGAACAGTTATGAACTTTTTAAAAACAAGGCCAGAATCAGAATGGGGCTAACACCTGAGCATGCCCGTCGGCGGTTCAGAGCCCTAAGGTGGAAACCTGATGTGTCATTTACCCGACATGCCTACCACATTGGGAAAAATTGGGATGCCTGGATATCAGGAGCAAATGTTAAATCTACGGAAGAGTTGCCCTTCCTATTGCAAATGGAGCAGTTTTTAGAGGGTGTTCCTGAGGAAATAGAAAGGTACATCCTAGATGGGAAGCCCAAAACTGTAACCGAGGCGGGGGAGATTGGAGCCAAATGGGTGGAGGTGACAGAAAAGAAAAAAGCTAGTAGCAGTTGGAGCGAATATCAGAAGGGGCAAGCCGAAACAAAACCTTATCACCGGGGACAACCCAAGACCCCACCCACATCCCAAGGGAAACCCCAGACGCCTTCTCACCCCACCACACCAGTCTCCAGCAACCAACATCGCCCCGGTGATACCTTAGCAGGGCGATGTTTTAAATGTAATGAACTGGGGCATATAAAGGCTCACTGCCCCAAGAACCCCAACCGATTACAGTTCATTACACCCCAATCACACCAAAGAACCCCAGATCCAGATGCCTCTCTCATACCCTCGGAGCGAAGGGAAACCTTGAGAGTGGGCGGAAAGAAGGTTATCGCTTGGAGGGACACTGGGGCACAAGTGTCAACTATCCACCAATCCCTAGTGGACCCCAAACTCATCAACCCTGAGGCTACAGTGACAATTCAACCCTTCGTGTCACAGTCTGTAACCTTGCCTACAGCCCAGTTGCATGTCCAGTACAAGGGCTGGTCAGGAATGTGGACTTTTGCAGTCTATGACAATTATCCCATTCCCATGCTGCTGGGGGAAGACTTGGCCAACCATGTGAAGCTAGCCAAGAGGGTGGGAATAGTCACCCGCAGCCAGGCTAAGCAAGCTTTCACCCCCATCCCTGTTCCTGAGCCGTTCACCAGGGCCCCGTCTGTGTTACCGGAGACCCAAAACCAGGTGGTGGAACCGGATCCCCTGCCAACGACTGCAACAGCCGTAGTGGATCCAATCCCAGAGACCCAACCAAAGCCAGTCCCAGAACCGGAACTGGCAACGCAACCAGCACCAGAACCATTGCCAGCACTGAGTCCAGCGCTTGCAACCCCGTCTACAACTCCAATGCCAGAGGACACCAGCGAGCCTAAACTGGCGGAAGCAGCAGATAACCCTACCCAAGAGGCTCAGCCAGAGCCTGAAATACCACATAGTGCACCAGCGGACAGCGGTTCACAGTCAATGGAAAAAGCCCCAGCACCTACATCGCTTCCAGAGGGACCAAGCCCCAGTCCACAGTCCAAGGAGGAACTGATGTCTCCAGCATCAAGGGAACAGTTCCAGGCCGAGCAGGAAGCAGATGACAGCCTTCAGAAAGCTTGGGCGGCGGCACGGAGCACCCCACCGCCTCTCAGCTCTTCTAACCGATCCCGGTTTGTTGTAGAACAAGGACTTTTATACAAGGAGACTCTTTCTGGTGGGCACCAGGAAGACTGGCATCCTCAAAGACAGTTGGTAGTTCCCACTAAGTATCGGGTAAAGCTCTTGAGCTTAGCCCATGATCATCCCAGTGGCCATTCTGGGGTGAACAGAACCAAAGACCGGTTGGGGAAGTCCTTCCACTGGGAGGGAATGGGCAAGGACGTTGCTAATTATGTCCGGTCTTGTGAGGTGTGCCAACGAGTGGGAAAGCCCCAAGACCAGGTTAAAGCCCCTCTCCAGCCACTACCCATAATTGAGGTCCCATTTCAGCGAGTAGCTGTGGATATTCTGGGTCCTTTCCCAAAGAAGACACCCAGAGGAAAGCAGTACGTACTGACTTTCATGGATTTTGCTACCCGATGGCCAGAAGCTGTACCCTTAAGCAACACCAAGACTAAAAGTGTGTGCCAGGCATTAGCAGACATTTTTGCCAGGGTAGGGTGGCCCTCCGACATACTTACAGATTCGGGAACTAATTTCCTGGCAGGGAACATGAAAAACCTGTGGAAAGCTCATGGGGTGAATCACTTGGTTGCCACCCCTCATCACCATCAAACCAATGGTCTGGTGGAGAGGTTTAATGGAACTTTGGGGGCCATGATACGTAAATTCGTAAATGAACACTCCAATGATTGGGACCTAGTGTTGCAGCAGTTGCTTTTTGCCTACAGGGCTGTACCACATCCCAGTTTAGGGTTTTCACCATTTGAACTTGTGTATGGCCGCGAGGTTAAGGGGCCATTACAGTTGGTGAAGCAGCAATGGGAGGGGTTTACGCCTTCTCCAGGAACTAACATTCTAGACTTTGTAAGCAACCTACAAAACACCCTCCGACACTCTTTAGCCCTTGCTAAAGAAAACCTAAAGGATGCTCAGGAAGAGCAAAAGGCCTGGTATGATAAACATTCCAGAGAACGGTCCTTCAAAGTAGGAGACCAAGTCATGGTCTTAAAGGCGCTCCAGGCCCATAAAATGGAAGCGTCGTGGGAAGGACCATTCATGGTCCAGGAGCGCCTAGGAGCTGTTAACTATCTCATAGCCTCCCCCACCTCCAACATAAAGCCTAAGGTATACCATGTTAATTCTCTTAAGCCCTTTTATTCTAGAGAATTAAACGTTTGCCAGTTTACAGCCCAGGAAACTGATGACGCGGAGTGGCCTGCAGGTGTCTACTATGAAGGAAAAAGGAATGGTGGCGTGGAAGAGGTGAACCTCTCCACGACCCTGGGACGTCTGCAGCGACAGCAGATAAAGGAGCTGTGCACAAGCTTTGCACCGATTTTCTCAGCCACTCCAGGGCGGACCGAACGGGCATACCACTCCATTGACACAGGTAATGCTCACCCAATTAGAACCCCACCCTACCGGGAGTCACCTCATGCCCAAGCGGCTATACAAAGGGAGATCCAGGACATGCTACAGATGGGTATAATCCGCCCCTCTACCAGTGCATGGGCATCTCCAGTGGTTCTAGTTCCCAAACCAGATGGGGAAATACGCTTTTGCGTGGACTACCGTAAGCTAAATGCTGTAACTCGTCCTGACAACTATCCAATACCACGCACAGATGAGCTATTGGAAAAATTGGGACATGCCCAATTCATCTCTACTTTAGACTTAACCAAAGGGTACTGGCAAGTACCACTAGATGAACCCGCTAAGGAAAGGTCAGCCTTCGTCACCCAGGCAGGGGTGTATGAATTCAATGTACTTCCTTTCGGGTTGCGAAATGCACCCGCCACCTTCCAAAGACTTGTAGATGGTCTCCTAGCAGGATTGGGAGAATCTGCAGTTGCCTACCTCGATGATGTGGCCATTTTTTCTGATTCATGGACAGAACACCTGGAGCACCTGAAAAAAGTCTTCGAGCGCATCCGGCAGGCAGGACTAACTGTTAAGGCTAAAAAGTGTCAAATAGGCCAAAACAGAGTGACGTACCTGGGGCACCAGGTGGGTCAAGGAACTATAAATCCCCTACAGGCCAAAGTGGATGCTATCCAAAAGTGGCCGGTTCCAAAGTCAAAGAAACAGGTCCAATCCTTCTTAGGCTTGGCCGGATATTATAGGCGATTTGTACCACACTACAGCCAAATCGCCGCCCCGCTAACAAACCTAACCAGAAAGAAACAGCCAAATGCAGTTCAGTGGACTGATAAGTGTCAAAAGGCCTTTAACCAGCTTAAGGCAACACTCATGTCTGACCCTGTGCTAAGGGCCCCAGACTTTAACAAACCGTTCCTAGTAACCACAGATGCGTCCGAGCGAGGCGTGGGAGCAGTTTTAATGCAGGAAGGACCGGATCAAGAATTCCATCCTGTCGTGTTTCTCAGCAAGAAACTGTCTGAGAGGGAAAGCCACTGGTCAATCAGCGAAAAGGAATGCTACGCCATTGTGTACGCGCTGGAAAAGCTACGCCCATATGTTTGGGGACGGCGGTTCCAACTACAAACAGACCATGCTGCGCTACAGTGGCTTCATACCGCCAAGGGGAATAACAAAAAACTTCTTCGGTGGAGTTTAGCTCTCCAAAATTTTGATTTTGAAATACAACACATTTCGGGAGCTTCTAACAAAGTGGCTGATGCACTCTCCCGGGAAAGTTTCCCAGAGTTAACTGGTTAACAATTGTTCTTGTAATGAAACATATTGTTAGTTTTTATATAATCAGTAGTATGTCTAAAGGTACATGTGTCTTGTTAACTCTGTTTTCTCCTAGAACTCCAGGAAGAAATCACAGCCAGTGTGGAACCAAACGTCCAACACTATCTGTGATTTGGGGGGCGTGTCATAACTATAAAGGGAAGGGTGACAGCCATACTGTGTACAGTACTAAAGTCCCTCCTGGTCAGAGACTCTAAAATCCTTTTACCTGTAAAGGGTTAAGAAGCTCGGGTAACCTGGCTGACACCTGACCCAGAGGACCAATAAGGGGACAAGATACTTTCAAATCTTGGGGGGGGGGAAGGCTTTTGTGTGTGTCCTTTGTTTAAGGGGTTGTTCGCTCTTGGGACTGAGAGGGACCAGACATCAATCCAGGTTCTCCCCATCTTTCTAAACAAGTCTCTCTTATTTCAAAATTGTAAGTAAAAGCCAGGCAAGGCGTCTTAGATTTACTTTGTTTTTCTCAACTTGTAAATGTACCTTTTACCAGAGTGCTTATCTTGTTTTGCTATACTTTGAACCTAAGACAGAGGGGATTCCTCTGAGCTCTTTAAGTTTGATTACCCTGTAAAGTTATTTTCCATACTGATTTTGCAGAGATGATTTTTACCTTTTTCTTTAATTAAAAGCCTTCTTTTTAAGAACCTGATTGATTTCTCCTTGTTTTAAGATCCAAAGGGGGTTTGGATCTGTATTCACCAGGAGTTGGTGAAAGGAAGGAGGGGGGAAGGGTCAATTTCTCCTTGTTTAAGATCCAAGAAGTTTGGATCTGCATTCACCAGGGAATTGGTGAAAGGTTTCTCAAGGCTTCCCAGGAAGGGAATCCATCGAGAATGGTGGCAGCGGGACCAGAGCTAAGCTGGTAGATAAGCTTAGCAGTTTTCATGCAGGCCCCTACATTTGTACCCTAAAGTTCAAAGTAGGGATACAGCCTTGACAAGGGTAAAGCGGCATGGTACAGTAAACAAAAGGTTCATACACCCCACCTAAGCCTGCTTGTATTGGGCATGGCTGAGCTGGTTTGGCTGTGAGCACCAGGACCCTCTGCTGGATGGAACCACACAAGGGCAAGAATCGTTTGTTCTCTCCTGGCTGCAGGCCAGCAAGACAGTACTTCTAGCGAATGGTGAGGCTGCTGCAGCTCGGGTGCTAGAGGCCCCAGTTTTTCAGGCAAAGCTCCTGGGCTCCGTTTGCCATCCTGCAGGCTTCCTACCCAGCTAGTGCCTCTGGATAAGCAGCCAATGACTGTGCTAAACATGCCAACAGCACCATGGTCCCGGACCCCAGCTGACAGTGCCAGGACTCTGCCTGCTGAGACTGATTCACAGCCCATTAGGCAGTTCAGGTTGGGGAACATGCTTCATTTTCCCAGCTGCTGCTTGAGACACGGCTGCCGTTCCATTGCCTCTGGCCCCCTCCTGTGCCAGGGGCCTTCAGCGCAGGATCACTTACAGCTGCTTAGCTCTGCATCGCCCCACACAGCGGGTGGGGAGCAGCAATTGGATTTTCTTTAAGTCACCTTGTGATGATGAGGGGGCAAAGCACCGATCGATAGTTATTCTGGGATTGATTATTCCGCTCCCAGGCTGCCAATCTCTCCCCGAGTCTCTGGGCAAAACGGAATCAAATAAAGAACAGAAGCCCCTAAAATCCCCAGGGTCTGAAGGTCGCCTGTCTGGCCCCACATCCATCCACTTGGTGCCTTGGAAGATGCTGGCCAGAGTGCCATCTAGTGGCTGGTCCTCCCCAGAGGGGGCCCACGCTGCTCTCCAGCAGAGAGGCGCCAGGCACCCCTGAGCCTTCGCCCATCCTCCAGAATTTTAACCAGTCGGAGGAGGGTTTTGAAGTTGGTTCAGTGAGACGCTGTGTCTCAGACCTTCTCTCAGGGCCTTATTAAAATGCAGACTGCAAATTCAGATACTGTAAACAAGGTCACTGGAGAATGAAGATCAACAGAGTGCAAGCACAAGTAATGCAGAGTATTAATATTCTGATGCGCGAGCCCGTCCTAAATATTTTATCAGGCTAAGCTTTTTTGTCTTGAGGCATCCTTCCCCGGCTCTTCCTCCTCCTCCTCCTCCGGCTTCTTCATCTCCTTTGCTCTCGCATTCAGCGCCATTTCACAAAAAGCACTTTGTACTTGGGCTAAGGCTTGAAATGTATGCAAGTAAATAAATAAATAACAGAGAATAAAAACCCTACCCCTCTTTCGGTGGTGGGGGAAGAGTTCCTGATGGGATTTCTTTTGTTTGTGTCAATGTCTCAGCTATTCAGAGGGCTAAGGGAGTGGGACAATTTACTGAACGCTGCCAGTGCCCCTCCCTCACAAACTGCAGGGATCCCGCCAGTAACACAGAAGGCATGTGGGGCACACGTCCATTGTGTTTGCATGTCACTGTTAAGGAGGGCTAAACATTTCATATTACAGTGAGCTGCGTTCTGCTCTATGTTATTTTGACACTAGGGGTGATCCAAGAATCTGTGATCTGGTCTCAGGTCATGGGGTCAGAGTACTTAGCCCAGCTTTTGACAGTTGTTAAAACCCCAATGCTTCAGGGGAATGTGAAAAGAAAATCCCGCCCGTAATCCACATGGCCAATGGTGCAATAGTGTGCATAGTGGGGAAAGGGTCCTTCCTGACCCCTGAAATGATCACCTGGTGCCCCGAAGCATAAGGTTTGATTTTCCTTATCACTCCTTTAGCTGCACAGGTACAAATGTCAAATGGTCATGAATTTATCTTTAAAAATCCAGCTACAACGTTTGTCTCCATTCGCTATGGGCCCAAACTGGGAAACGTGGACCTGGATTTCAATTCCCCCTTCACTCACTGCAGGTATATGTGGGAGTTTAGTCTCTAACAGTGCTCCCTGTATTACCATTTGATTCACAATATTTCCATTCAGTTTGCTGTGATTAGTGCGGTTGTGTTATTTGCTGTTTGCGGTTATTCCGCTGGCAGCCACAAAATCGTGAAAATGTATCCAAAGCCTGAAAGTTTCACACATTTTAGCCTGGGCAACTTGATTTATTCATCGAACTATTCCATCAGAATGTGTATTCTTCCTTATTTGCTGGTCACTCTTCATTAGTTTCTCTTGTTAAAAAAGGCAATCATCCAGTCAGAAAGCAGGAATAATACCATATGATTTAAGTGGTCAATCACACAACTCAATACACAGCCAAAGGGTTGAAGTGAACAGTTTGGGAATAGCCAATAGATTGAAAATTATTCATGCAAACTATATGGTGAATTCCTACAAATATCAAATGCATTCCAAGAATAAGGGCATTTCTGTAATGTTAGTTAGTTAGTTAGTTTAAAAACATAAGAAAATGATTACTAAAAATTGCAAGATAATTAAAACATATATTTTCCCAGCACAAGTTTCCAGAAAAGTGGTAACATTTTCCCCATAGGTGCGTAAACTGGGTTCCCGTTGCCTGGAAAGGATCTCTTGTGCATGAATCAGAAAGGAGAGTTTGGCCCAGAGTGAGCATTTAAAATGTAATTTGGATTTATGGACTGGCTTTTTAATAGGTGAAATGTTGGAGCCTGTACAAATTGACCTGGTCGATCATAAATAATCATGCACATTCAAAATCGGTTTATAATTGAAATGTCCTGGATATATGAGTATCTTTTCAATGTACAGTGAGGATGTGTTACTTTAATTAAAAAATAATAAGTGCCCCAATAACATCCCCAACACCTGCTCAGGATGGTGTACAAAATACACAAATAAACATAAAAGGTATTATTATTAAGAGCTTCAATCAGCATCTGGCACATTCACCCCCAGGTCTATGGGGACCATGTGGTAATTTGTGTTTTGCACACTGACACCTCAGCACCTATTACAGGATTTTTGAACATTTCCTGGGGTAAGCATTTCTATAGGTAGCATGTTGATGAGCATAGTAAACAGGCTAAGTAAATAAGATAGATAGATAGATAGATAGAGGGGGTGGATGGGGATAGATAGATAGATAGATAGATAGATAGAGGGGGTGGATGGGGATAGATAGATAGATAGATAGATAGATAGATAGAGGGGGTGGATGGGGATAGACAGATAGATAGATAGAGGGGGTGGATGGGGATAGATAGATAGATAGATGGGGTGGATGGGGATAGATAGATAGATAGATAGATAGATAGGTGGATGGGGTGGATGGGGATAGATAGATAGATAGATAGATAGATAGATAGATAGATAGATAGAGGGGGTGTATGGGGATAGATAGATAGATAGATAGATAGGTGGATGGGGTGGATGGGGATAGATAGATAGATAGAAAGAAAAAAGGTTTCCGAAGACGTGTAGTACAATGAGAGAGCTGCCCAAAGGGAGACAGGACTCATGCAGGCACTTGGAAAGGAGACGTTTTTCAGACCAACTTTCAATCCGGAGGAGCAGATGTCCGTTTTTCTGCCACCTTCTGTGTGCAGCCAGTTCATTCCAAGTTCTCCTCTCTCAGCCGTATTTTCTTTCCAAATGTCCATCCCTTGAACGTTGGAATCCAGATTGTCATAGCAGCAATGATGGCTAACTGGCCAATCTGATTGCTTTGTCATTCAAAAGCTGTCTGCCAGCTGGGCACACACCCTCCCTATCTAACTCTGAGACTCGCTGATACTGGGATGGCTCCCCTAGGTGGAGGGAGTTGTCCTCATAGGAGGCAAATTTTCAAATACAGGCACCTAAGTTGTGCAGTGAATCGTGCAGGTACAGGACCCAGAGGCAAACAGGGGTTTACATGCACAAAACCACAACCCTCTCTCTCAATATGCTCCCTCTCCTTCACCAAACTTTGGGACAGTTTGGATCCAGATCTGGATCCGAATTTTGCAATCAGAGCTCGACTCATCTTATTCTAGGGAAATGCAACTTAGATGGAAGTACCATAAGATGGGTGCAAAACTGGTTGGAAAACCACTCCCAAAGAGTAGTTATCAGTGGTTCACAGTCGTGCTGAAAGGGCATAACGAGTGGGGTCCCACAGGGATCAGTTCTGGGTCGGGTTCTGTTCAATATCTTCATCAATGATTTAGATAATGGCATTGAGAGAACACTTATAAAGTTTGCGGATGATATCAAGCTGGGAGGGGTTGCAAGTGCTTTGGAGAATAGGATTAAAATTCAAAATGATCTGGACAAACTGGAGAAATGGTCTGAAGTAAATACAATGAAATTCAATAAGGACAAATCAGTTGCACACATACAAAATGGGAAATGACTGCCTAGGAAGGAGTACTGCGGAAAGGGATCTGGGGGTCATAGCGGATCACAAGCTAAATATGAGTCAACAGTGTAATGCTGTTGCAAAAAAAGCAAACATCATTCTGGGATGTATTAGCAGGAGTGTTGTAAGCAAGACACAAGAAGTAATGCTTCTGCTCTACTCTGCGCTGATTAGGCCTCACCTGGAGTATTGTGTCCAGTTCTGGGCAGCACATTTCAGGAAAGATGTGGACAAATTGGAGAAAGTCCAGAGACGAGCAACAAAAATGCTTAAAGGTCTAGAAAACATGACCTATGAGGGAAGATTGAAAAAACTGGGCTTGTTTAGTCTGGAAAAGAGAAGACTGAGAGGGGACATGATAACAGTTTTCAAGTACATAAACAGTTGTTATAAGGAGGAGGGAGAAGAATTGTTCTTCTTAACCTCTGAGGATAGGACAAGAAGCAATGGGCTTAAATTGCAGCAAGGGCAGTTTAGGTTGGACATTAAGAAAAACTTCCTAACTGTCAGGGTGGTTAAGCACTGGAATAAATTGCCTAGGGAAGTTGTGGAATCTCCATCATTGGAGATTTTTAAGAGCAGGTTGAACAAACACCTGTCAGGGATGGTCTAGATAATATTTAGTTCTGCCTTAGTGCAGAGGATTGGACTAGATGACATTGCGAGGTCCCTTCCATTCCTACGATTCTATGATTCTATTCAGCAAACATTTATTTCACTCACTCAGGTATTATAACCAGTCACTGCAGTATACAAATAGTTGTATCTTCATTTCATTATTCGTATTATTTCATAGATTCACAAGATTTAAGGCCAGAAGGGACTTTTGTGATCAATCTAGTCTGACTTCCCGTATAGCACAGGTCACAGAATTTCCTCCAAATAATTCCTTATTGAACTAGAGCAGATCGTTTAGAAGAACAGTGTTTTCAGTAGGACTGTAGCACCAGAGGCATTGGCCTGCTAGGTGCTGTAGAGACACACCGTGAGACAAGCTTACAATCGAACTAGGAAAGGCAAAGAGTGGGAAGGGAAAGAAAGACTCAGAGAGATGAAGCGACTTGCCCAAGGTCTCACAACAGGTGAAACAAAGAAACAAAGAAGTAGGATTAGAGACAAGCACATCCACGGCTACTATGGGAGAGAATGATGCTTCAACCCTGCCTCCCCCTCCCCCCAGCCCAACCCCTTTGCTGATTTTGAGAAAAATGAAGGAATTAAACATCATGTTTTCCCAGGTGAACTTGGTGGCACTAGAACTTGTGCAAAACCCTGAAACATCCTTAACTGCGTCTTATGCTGGAAACTGGCCACGTTGCCCATTTGCCTCTTACCCACCTTTGGAGAGAATTGGATTTGTGAGAATTCCCAAAAGGAAGATCGCTAGTTTCACCTCTGGTGTCAGCGATCCCTTAGGCCCAGACAGAGGGGCCATTTGGGACAGAGATTTTAATAGTGTGAATCTCCTGGCCTGCACACTCCTCTCTTTTGAAATGTAGCGGGTTATTGATTTGTATTTAAAAGGGATGAAATGCAGCATATATCAGTATATTAGACACACACGACACAAACAGAAAAGGACACAGCTGCCTTTCCATTGAAGCAATCAGGCATAGACTACAGCTCTCCACGGGGTAACACTCCAACAGTCCAGAGGTAGGAGGCCTTGCAATACAGACCCTTTCCAAGCAAACTTAAACCCACAGCAACTGATGCTTTTAAAAAAAGCTAGGAGGGATGGAGCAGTGCAATTGCTCTGTCTTCGGTACCTCGCAACCTCTGGTGTGTATTAGCCCCATTTCACAGAGAGAACTGAAGCCCAGCGAGGCTAAGGGACGTGCCCATGGTCCTAGCAGACATCAGTGGAGAAGCAGGGAGTTGAACGTCAGTCTCCCAAGTCTTAGAATAAGGCCCCATTCACTGGACTATCCTTCCTCCAGCAAGTGCCCCCTAGGATGCCTTAGAGGGATTCTGGGTTACTCAACAACCCTTCCATCAAGCAAGACAGAATCCTGCGCTGAACCGTGCCATGCCTCAGCTTCCCAGCTGTAGAATGGGTTTAGTTATCGCTGTGGTACGTCCCCTATTGGCTTGCTGTTGAGCTTGCCCACTGGGTGTACTGCGCTTTCAGAACAAGGGGTGGGCGAAAGCTGGGATCTTGTTAAGCTTCTAAGCCGTACGTGCGTTTCCCTCAGCTCTACCCAGTGTTTTTAAAGGGCAATGTAAGAAGCAGCAGGTACTGATCCGCCACCACGCTCAGTGGGAACCTACACGTGCAGACACAGAGGCCTGTTTGAAGGAGATGCTTGCTCAGCTTCTAGGATGACTAGGCATCAAAATAAAAATCATGCAACTCACCCTTTGCCAGAGGCAGAGCAAACTCAAACTTCCAATAGCTTGAGTTTGCTTCAAGAACCTGAGTCCCCCCCCATTCTAGAGCTGGTGCTAATTCTTTAAAAAAAAACAAAAAAAAACTTTCCTTCCTTCGCTGCCAGAGGTAAAAAGTGTGAGACTCACCTTTGTTCTCGTTTGCAGCGCACTCAGAGCTGGCTGGAAGGTGCTGACTGGTAGCTCCTCTGTTTAGCCACAGAACTGCTACCTCAGAGGTGGGCAAACTACAGCCCGCGGGACCCTCCTGCCCGGCCCCCGAGCTCCTGGCCCAGGAGGCTAGCCCCCAGCCCCTCCCCCGCTGTTCCCCCTCGCTCGCAGCCTCAGCTTGCCCCGCTGGCGGCGCAATGCTCTGGGCAGTGGGGCTGTGAGCTCCTGGGGCAGTGCAGCTGTAGCGCCCGGCCTGACCCGGTCGCTGTGCTGCACGGCGTAGCTGCAACGCCACCAGCCACCAGTGCTCCAGGCAGCGCGGTAAGGGGGCAGGGAGCGGGGGGGGGGGGGGGGAATTGGCTAGAGGGCAGGGGAGTTTGGGGTGGTGGTCAGGGGGTGGAGGTGTGGATAGGGGTCGGAGCGGTCACAGGGGGGGAACAAGGGGGTTGAATGGGGGCAGGGGTCCCGGGGGGGGGCAGTCAGGAAGGAGGGAGGGGTTGGATGTGGCGGTGGGGGAAATCAGGGGCAGGGGCTCCGGGGGCAGTTAGGGGACAGGGAGCGGGGGAGGGTGGATGGGGCAGGAGTCCTGGGGGGCCATTAGGGAACAGGGTGGGTTGGATGTCGGGGGGGGGTGTCGGGGCGAGAAGCAGGGGGAGATGGTGGATAGGGGGTGAGCACCGGCCAATGCCCCCCCTCCTCTAACCGTCCCTCCATACAATTTCTGAAACCCAATGCAGCCCTCAGGCCAAAATGTGCTACATCATGGGTAATAGTGCAAGCTGCTCACATGTGCCCGCCCCCAGAATGCACTAGCTGAAGCTTTTTGGACCCAAATGAAGTCTCCTGTGTCCCTCTCTCCTTACATCATGAATAACCCCGAGGGCAGGTGGGGTGAATGCAGTGAAGGCTGCACAGATTCAAAATATAGGGTGTTAAAACTACAGCTTTTCTCTCAACTTGAGCACCTTTTCTTTGGCACATGTATGTGCTGGGGTTCCTAGGAACGACACAGGTGGGGGAGTTTGAGTATCACGTTTGCCAGCCACAGGAGTGACATTGGGGCAATACAAATATCCAATGGTGCAAGGATGGCGGCACGGTCCTGTACGCCGGACCAGTAAGATATCTATAGCCGGGACGCCGAACTGGAAAGACACAGGAGGAGCAGAACGTGGAGCCACTGGGAGACCCCACGCCACCAGCTCCTCCGGTGCGGCTGTACCGCCCCAGCCCTTCCACGCAGCTGCATCTCCTGAGTCCTGTCTGGGGTCTGTACAGCAGCCCCGCCGGAGGACAGGACTGGGGGCAGGGCTGGGGGTGGTACAGCCTCGCTGGAGGAGTTGCTGGCGGGTGGCCCCATGTTCTGCTCCTTTCGCTCCCTTCGCTGCTGCAGTAGAAGTCTCTGGCGCAGTGGGAGGAGGACAGAGGGTCCCCCCACCAGGTAACGGGGCGGGGCAGGGAGGAGTCACGTGGGGGGGCACATGGGGAGATCACGTGCCCCCCCTTTTAGCTGGTGCAGCGTACCGGTAAGAAATGAATTCTACTTGCACCACTGCAAATCTCTTGTGGTGCATTAGCATTCCAGATAGATAAGGGCAAATCACAATCCACACAGGGCGGCTAAGTGCCGCAGATAGAAGGGAAAGGGCGTAGACACGCCATGCTCAGCGAGTACTTGATATCAGAGTCCAATTCAGGCTGCTGTCTTCATGCAGGAGAGTGCACCTTTGATATAATATCCCCCGGAGAGATGATATACACCTGTGATTATCCTGACTCGCAATCCCATGTCACTGCGCTGCCTGAGCCGCCTCAGCGAGCAGCAGCATTATTTATCTGGCAATAAACAGCCTTCTGTCTGCAAGCCGTGGGCTTCGGCGGGGAACGTAATGGGCAGTTTCAGCTCAGGTGAACCTGGCGGGGAAGGGAGCGTGTCCCCCGGATCTGAGTGAGAGATGCCCTGTGACCTCCTGCCGATGGTGCTTTGACAAGACCACGGCAAGGACAGGCCAGGCTTGTTCTGCTCTCCCAGGAGCAATGAGCCAGCCACAAGGCTGGACTGTTTCAGTGCTGGGGGGTGCACCAAGCTCATGCAGGGACTGTCCTGCCCCGTGGACCGCCAGAAAGGGCCACCTAGAGTCTCTCTGGGCACAGGAGCTGTTAGCAAGGCCCGGGACTGGCATCCCCCTCACACTTTCTCCCTTTGTCCCTGTTCTTTCTCCTCCTGGTGCCCTTGCCCCGCACAAATCCCTCGCTTGAGCTCCCTGCCTCCTCCACCTGCAGCGTGAGAACGGTGTGTCCTGCCCAGCTGCGGTTGCCTTGCAATGGGAACTTAGTGGTAGCAGGAGCAACGTGAGCCGGGTTCCCTCCCCCACCGTCAGACCTGCCGGGGCTGGGCAGCACCTTAGGGACCCTGGGACTTGCTAAGGGCGCATCGAACTCACTCTGCTCCTCTGCACAGGAATGAATTTCACCCAGACCTGCAGGGTTTACTCACGCTGCCCTGGGTGGGTTTGGGCTGAACAGGCTTGGTTTTCAGCAGTGAAGGGGTTAACACCAATGTATTCTGGGGCAGGAGGCAAGCGGGAGACTTGGAAATCATCAACTGACGGGCCTTTGTGCAAAACAGGGCCAATGGTACTGACCTCCCTTGTGAGTTGCTTCGCTGGCCACAGATGAAACGGGCTATATAAGAGGTATATTAGTACTAGTTATTAGTATTCCCTAGTCAACCCCTTCCACCTTGGACTGTTGCACAATGGAGCTGCTGGAAAAATGTTTCTTTACAACTTTTTTCCAACCAAAAAGATTGGCTTTTTGACGAAACAGAAATTCTCGCAAGAAAATTTCCATTTTCATTGACCTAAGGTTTCCAGCTGAAAACTGAAAAACTTTCCATCCCTGCAAAATGTTCCATTTTGGGGTTTTCTTGTTTAAAAAACAATACACAAAAAATTTCAACAAAAACAACCCAAACCAGGTCATTTTCCCAGATGTGAACAATAAAGTATGATTTTGACCAGCTGTACTGGCAAGGAAGCCAGAACCCCATGGAGAGGGGTGACCCAGCTCAGGGGACAGAGGAAATGACCCAGACTCCCCCACTTCTGGGGTTTAGGATTGGTCAGGTGACTTTGCTCACTTGCGGGGAAGGGCGATCTGATGGCTAATGCACCTGCCAGGGGATCTGGGTCCTCTTCCTGACTTTCTGGGTGACCCAGGCTAAGTCACTGTCCCTATCCATGCAGTGGTGAGAACAGCGATTACCTTTCTCATAAGGCATTGGCAGGGTTAATTAGTTAGAGTTGGCTCAGTGCTTTGCATAGGTAAAGTGCTGTCTAAGTGCAAAGTGTTGTGATTAATAATACCCTGCCTGCTAAAGCAAAGCACTTAGTGGGATTCCACAAGGGTTAGACATTCATATGAATATACAGAATTGCTACAGTTACAAAGTTACATTAAATAGGATAAAAATCTGCATGGGATTGAAACCCGCATGCTTCAGGGCACTAGCTGCTTGGGGTTAGGAGGAAACTTCTCCTATGGGCAGGTTAGTGCATAACTGTTCACCCTGTTCTAAGAAGCACCCAGTGCTGGCTGCTCAGGGACAGGACCCTGGCCTAGATGGACACCTGGTCTGACCCAGGTGGGCAATGCATTTGGTGCTGTTATATACATTGGTACCTTCCTCATATTATCACAAAACCCTTCCATTCTCTTCTCAACACATCCACTCAGCACTCACCATCACGGCCATTCACCTGCTCCTGTAGCCCATCACACCTCCTTCCCCAGGCCATTCGCTCGCCACACTCCCACACTGGGGGGCACTGCAGCTGCCCACTCTCACTGCCAGCAGGCAGCTGCACGGTGTGGAGATCCCATGCTGACACTGCCAGGTCACCAGGCACAGCAGTGCTGGGCCAAGAGACACAAGGTCCTGCTGTGCCTGAGGGATGGACGCTCCTTTCCCCATTGGAATGACAGGCCAGAATAAAATCGGGAGCCCAGCCCCTTTCTCCCACCCGCACCCACTGCAGCTCTGAACAGCGTGGGGGGACGTTGGTGCCTTTAACACATTGCAGCAGCTGTAAATCACTTGTGCACTCATGTTGTTGCTTAGTTCGGAGTCCATCAATAATGATGCCTGGCTGTGTTGGTATAAATACCCCCTCTTCTCAGGGACTGGTGTATCGCTGGGCACTCATTCCTATCAAAGAGCGAAACTTCCTGTCAGGACCTGGCCCTTCCTGGGCACACCCCTTGTTCTCCAGCTCTTTACCCCTCTACGCTTCCTGTAAACACGAGGGGATCCTGGCTGCTGAGCTTGGCTCTATTTCAAGGGCCCTGCCGATCTCCTCAAAACCCATCAACTGGCTTGGCCTCTGCCTGCTGGGTTTGAAAACCCTAAACTTATAATGATAGCCTGCTCCCTCCCCTGCCACTAGGGAAAGCCTGATCCGACAAAGCGCAGCCAGGTTTCCCTTCCTGATCACAGCCTCGCTCCCCGATCCCCGCTGTGATCCGGCTGCCTCTCTCCTCAGGGTGATCGTTCCCATTCAACCCACACCCCGAGTTCCAAACGAGCTGTCTGGGTAGAGTTTCCAGCCCGGAGTCCCAGCCCCCGTGTCTCCGTGCGCCCAGCGGCATGTGTTCGCTTTGGTCCTCATCCCACAACACATCCCATCAGACAGCTTGGCGTAACACTTATCCTATCACAACAGCCCAGATTCACCAATTTCAGGTGAATATAGTCCCCTCCCCACACTGTCTGGTGGGTCATTGTCCACAAGCCTCAATGGCCTTCATTATCCCGGGGGAAATGCAGCCAGCCTGCAGAGGGAGGATGGTCTAATGGCTGGCGCACTAGTCTGGGGCTCAGGAGACCCAGCTTCAATTCCCTGCTCTATCCCAGGCTCCCTGTGTCCTGCGTCCCCCCGTCCAGTGAGTGTAACAGCACCTCCCTGCCTCACGGGCCTGTGGGAAGGAGCAGCACATCCCTGCTCATGAGGAATTCCTCACATACACGGCAGAGCCTGCCATCAAACCGAGGCGGGATGGCTGCCCACTCGGCTCGCACTGGGGACTTCCAGAGCTACAATCTTGAGCTGAAGACGGGGCTGCAACAGCACCTGGCCTCTGGGCAGTGACAGGGGAGGGCCTGTACCACACACTCACTGGGCATTACATAGACACCACTTAAGACCCACTGTTTAAAGATGTAAGTGGGACTTAAGTAGTGCTGAGGCCTGGTGCTGGGCCTGTGTCCAGGGCTGATTGAGTAACCCTGGGTCTGAACATTGCAAATTGGGTGAAAAAAATCGTACATTTCGACATTTTTTGACAAGCAAAGGGACTCCCCGCTCTCCCCCCCTCCGAAAATGTTCACAAGAAACATTCCCATCTTTCAGCTAGCTCTAGTCTATTGTTTGCCAGCAGTTAGCAGCAAATGCTCAATATTCCATTTTTCTTCATTATTTTTACTTTCTCGCCTCTGCATTTCCTTTTGGAAGTGAAAATGCCTCAAGAAATGCTGGGTTTTACGCTGGTTTGTTTGTTTGGTGGTGGTATTTTGAGCCCACGTGGTAAGCAGGAAATACCCAGGGTAGGGTATGAGAGCCTGCTGAGAAGATTAGCCAGTTCATGACACAAGAAATTTAAAAACACATTTACAATTGATCAAAAGAACTATGTTTTTATACCATGTGTTGGCCTGTGGAACTCATTGCCCCAAAACATTTAAAAAAGGTTAGATACATCTGTGAATACCATCATCGGCACTTACCCTCGTTAAGGTTAAACATCACTGAGGCACGTCAGTGCTCATGCTTCATGACACAAGCTAAGCACTAGCTGCTTACAAAGGAAATGTCCCATGTGAGCATCATATTGCAAAATTGACCATTATGGGTATGAACAACCATCCTCTGAAGCATCTGGCACTGGGCACTGTCAGGGACTAGCGGCGCCACTCCTGTGATCTTCTAGGGCAATCCCTACATTTCTGTGATGGCTACAGCCTAGTTTTTGCAGGCTCAAGAGGCTGGTATGAGCACATGGGCCTACATTTCCAAAAGCAACTAGTGATGTGGAGTGCCTCAGTTTCCCTTGAGGCTCCTTTACAACAGCCTGCTTTTCAGAGGGCAGGCGCTTGGCACTTTCGGAAAACCAGGTCTCTCTAAAATATCTCATGTTGGACACCAAGACATCGAGGCACCTAGAATCACCCATCACTGTTGAGCATTTAGAGCCTGGAGTTTTGGAGTGAAGCCCAGAGGGAATTCGGAACCCTCTGAGTGTAGCTCTCCGTGAAGGGGACATCTGCGCTGCAGCTGGGAGCTGTAATTCCCATACACACAGGTCTGATCGAGCTAGCCTGCCCAGCTCCGTACCTACGACTTTGGCTGGGATTGTGCTCAGGTAGCTAGCCCAAGCCGCTGCCCGTGCTGCTGGGGACACATTGTTACTTTTAGAGCTGTGACTCACACCTCCAGCGGCAGCACAGACACTCCCTTAGGGTGTAGTTCACCCCTACAGGCCCCTGCACCACTCCTGCCGTGTTCTGAGGGCTTAAGTGGGATTTAAGTGGCACTGGTGTGTGCTGGTGAATTTCGCCCTCAGAGCTCACTGCCCCTTCAGGAACAGGGGCTCATTGTCTCTGGACAGAGAACCCAGATTACGTGTGTCCTCCATGTATTTCCCCCTTGCTGCGCTCCTTATAATAACAGGGGCGCATTTATTCACTGAGAAAGAGCGATGCCCAATTTGTGTCATTATTACAATGGAGAAGCCAGTTAGATAATGGCAGCCCCAGGAGAAAAGGGTGGGGTCTGATTTCACTTGACTTTCCTCCCAATCTCTCTCAGGCGCGGTAATGGCACTGCTCCTAATGAACACATGCGCAGGCACAGGCTGTCCTGTAGCCATCCTGAGGACTCCCTTTGTGATGCAGCATCGTACTGGTTAATGTGCACTTAACATAAAGTGGTACCTGAAAAGGCTACTCAGTAAGATGGAGTAGACACAATGCAGTATCATTTATTTCTTGAGACTAGCATCCTTCATAGGCATTATAACAGCACATTTTGCAGGGAGACAATTGTGAGCTGCAGCAGAAAGGAAGGGTTTAAGAGGAGATTTAAAGAAGGGAAGCCAGTGAGTGTCTTCAAAGAAGGGGAGACGAGAAAGACCTGCCCTTCAGCTGTGCAGGGAGCAAGGGGAAGAAGGGAGCCTCACTCTTCATGGCAGATATTCCCCTTTGTTCAGGGGGATAGCAGGAGGGTGAGGGGGGTTAGTTTCAAGACAGGTAAATGTATCATTAACCAAGGGCTGATCCCTCTTCAGGGGCCTGCCAGCAGGTTCATATGAAAACTGAAATAAGCTCTACTGGCAAAAGCGTGGTTTTGCCGGTATCTGCCGCTCCTTGCCTGTAGAGTGTACCAGTATAACTACATCAGCAAAGCACTCCTTGTGTAGAGATTTGGGCTAGCTTCCCAGTTTGGCTTGCGGATACCATTCACCCCTGGGCAAAGGCCTATGAACCACTCCAGTGGCACTTGAACCCTCAATAATAATAGCCCACTGTCATACAGCAGCACTCTGTAGATCTCCAGTGTTGCATTAGCCTGCTGCTGGCCCTTGTAAAGGCCTGGATTTCCCTTTGAGTGGGTGAAAACATCGGGGCTCCTCAGTGTCTGTAGTGACAGCTGAGTGTGAAGGCCTCCAAGCCTATTGTAGAGAGGCCACCCGCTGTGGAAGGCTTAGCCGTGGGTGCCATGCTGAGCAGGGCGAATGAGGGGCGCTCGCCAGGGCACTCAGCGTGTCCCCGACAGAGCGACTGACGACCCGTCTCAGTTTATCGATGGCCAGGCTGGCAGGGCCAGGCCGGCAGGTGACAGCGGAGCTGGAAACATCAGTAAGTGTCCAAACACCCTGAGGAGTGTGCTGGGGAGAGGCCTAGGAATGGACGATGCAAAGCGATGTCTCACCTTGTGCCCACGCAGGCCACTGCAACCCTCATCTCAACACACTCGGCTTCCGATGGCACTTACGCCACCTTGACACCATTGTTACCCCAGCGACTTCACTCTCGATTTACACCGGCCGGAGGGGAGAGGAGAACCAGGAATTCATGCCCGAAAACCGGATAAGGGGAAGGAACCCCCCACTGTCCCCATGTCTTCTCCCCTCCCCTCATTGTCCCTGTGCACAAAGCAGATGCTGAAAGTGTCTGGTAACCTGCTGCTCCCCTCTCCTTCCCACCTGGCAGGATGCAGCCGCCACCAGCGCAGCTAAAGTCACACTTATAAATCCTCTTTGCAATTTCATTCATTTCAAAGCTCCCTGTTACCAGCTCCAGCCCTTAATCTCACACTCCATAAATCAATCAGCCAGGGAGCTGGGTGGAATAGGAAATCAGCTCCCTTTGCCCATAGCCCTCTTCAGCTGAGCAGAGTGGGGCAGTGAGTGACAGTGTTGTGTGTGTGTGTATGGGGAGGGGGGTCTCCTACTGCCACAGCCCACCCTTCATGAGCGCTAACAGGCAGTGGAGAGGGAGGAGGGGCACGTGCAGCATCGCTAGAGAGCAGGCGTGGGTTTCTCCAGTCCCCAGAGCTAGCCCCGGAGTTGATTTGCTGAGACTAATTAACTCTCCCTGCTCTTGAAGTATTGATAATTGGAAGGCACTTAGTCATTTTTAGTATAAATTCCATCCCAGCTAAGGTGCACCGGCTGCGGCGTCTCTCCCGCCTGCGAGCAAGGCTGAGCGTGCCCTGCCATCTCAGCCTGCAGAGCTAACCCCTAGCGCTTGACACTTGCTGCAGTGATAGATTTGCTCCAAAGGAAAATGCCCCTTTGGCGCCCATTAAATAGACACATTGTTTAGATATGTGCTGAGGAGTTTTACGGCTAGGCTGGGGCTGGCAGGGAAAGAAGGCTGGTGGACTCGGTGCAGCTCTCAGAGAGGAGAGGCCGGGCAATTATGGCTAGTAATGCATAGGGATGTTATTGCAAAAGGGCTGCGAGCCTGCGAGTGCGAGGAACACGAGCGGGGCAGCGATGCAGCCTCTGCATGTTTACTGGGGGATGTTCTAGGACATACATGGTGATACACATTCAGCCACAAACATCAGGCACAGGAGATGGCATTTATCTGCAGCACGTATGAGTAGGGGGCTCAGTGTTTGTGTTTCTTGACTCAATGCCTTCTCTGCATTGCTGGAATCACCAGGTAATTTCCGAGGCTTTTTAAAAGACAGAAAATCCAGTCAAATGCAAGGAACATCCTAATGCCTAAGGGCAAAGCGGGTAGGTCGCACAGCCTGGATGGCTGCAGGCCGCACAGCAGGAGCTCTGAAGAGGCTCTCCGGGTCATGGTGAGTAACAAACTGAGCACTGTGAACTTCCAATAGGGCTGATACTATCCATAGGTGTAGAAACAGGGGAATCTCAAGCAACAGTGGGGAGGTGGTGTGACCTCTTTATACAGCACGAGTGAGACCATGCCTGCAGCCAGCGTCCAGCTCTGTGCCCACACTTCAAAAAGGATTTTGAAAAACTGGAAAGAAGTTGAGAGCAGAGCGACAAACATGATTCAAGGTCTAGAAAGCCTGCCTACGGTGAGAGAGACGGGGAAGCTCAATCTATTTGCTTATCAAAGAGAAGAGATTAAAGAGGCTAGGACTCTTCAGCTTGGAAAAGAGGAGACTAAGGGGGGATATGATAGAGGTATATAAAATCATGAGTGATGTGGAGAAAGTGGATAAGGAAAAGTTATTTACTTATTCCCATAATACAAGAACTAGGGGTCATCAAATGAAACTAATGGGCAGCAGGTTTAAAACAAATAAAAGGAAGTTCTTCTTCACGCAGCGCACAGTCAACTTGTGGAACTCCTTACCTGAGGAGGTTGTGAAGGCTAGGACTATAACAGAGTTTAAAAGAGAACTGGATAAATTCATGGTGGTTAAGTCCATTAATGGCTATTAGCCAGGACGGGTAAGGAATGGTGTCCCTAGCCTCTGTCTGTCAGAGGGTGGAGATGGATGGCAGGAGAGAGATCACTTGATCATTGCCTGTTAGGTTCACTCCCTCTGGAGCACCTGGCATTGGCCACTGTCGGAAGACAGGATACTGGGCTAGATGGAGCTTTGGTCTGACCCGGTACGGCCGTTCTTATGTTCTTATGTTCTAAGGACAAGAGGTGAATTGATCACGGTCTATAAGTACCTACCTGGAGAGAAGATTTCTTACTCTAGCAGTGGCTGGAAGTTGAAGAGAGGCAAATGCAGACTGGAAATAAAATCCAGGTGTTCAGGAGTGAGGGTGATTAAGCACTGGAACAACGTAAATGGGGATATGTTGGGTTTTCCATCCCTTGAGGTCTTTCAGTCTAAGATGGATGTCTCTTTCTGAAAGAACTGCTCTAACTCAACCAGGAGTTCTGGGTTGGACGGGAATCAATGAGTGACGCCCTCGGGCCTGCGTTATAGAATCAGAATCGTAGGATTGGAAGGGACCTCGAGAGGTCGTCTAGTCCAGTCCCCTGCCCTCATGACAGGACTAAGTATTAGGAGCTATACAGGAGGGCAGACCAGGTGATCATAATGGTCTCTTTCGGCCTTAAACTCTCTGAATCCAAGAAAAGACAAGACCAGATGCTCTGCTGGTCATGGAACTCATCAGTGTCGTGGAAGCTGAATCGGGAAATGCAGCTCTCCTCTTATCTCAGTCCCAGTGTTTATACTGTGTGCGTGTGTGCACGTGTGAGACACGCACACACATCTGTCACTCCAACCTTCACCTACCACACGATGGTCCAGATAACAGTGCAGCCAGCCTGCCTCCATCTTGCAGGTTTCCCGTGCATGAGGTGTTATTGAGGAGTGCTGCCTCGGAAGCACCGTCTCGATGTTTCCATCTCTGGGTGAACAAATGGCTGCCTGGAGGTCAGTTTAATGCCTGTGAGCGCCGTGTCTTGTGCTTGTGCAGCCATCTGTGCCACGCCCAATGAGAAAGGGAGAGAGGGAGTGTGACAGGGGGGTTCTCCTTAGCGGCTAAAGGAGAAGGGAAATGACCTGCCTAAGGGGTATTAAGATAAATCCTGTCTCTGTCGTATAACCTGCCCCCAGGACACTCACGCAGAGCATTCATATCCCCAAGCCCACCGCAAATGGCTTCTTGCTCACGTTCACACGAGAAGGGGCATCACTCTCTTGAATCTGCCAGGGAAAAGCAGGCAAGGACTGAGCTTCCTGGACCTAGGCAGAGAGCGTTGGAGTCCAGGGCTACCCACTGCTGGGCCCCAGGCCAGTCCTGCAGGGAGGAGAGGAGGCAGCCCTGGCTGAAGAGTGGAACAGGAGATGGACTGCGGGTAATGGAGCTATCGAGAGGGGAGGCTGTGGGTGAGGGGAGATCATGTTCCGGCTCAGATTGGGCCATGCACGGCCAGCCTGTATTGGGGACAGCCCTGAGCACACAGCTGCTGGAGCTGCACCAGCTCTGGAGAGTTGTGGGGAAGGCAGGCATGGCCCTGGCTCCTGCCCACCCCTCTCCTCTGGGGCGGCTGCCCCGGGCACTAGAAGGGAGCAGTCCCTTCAGTCCGAGGCCGGATTGTGCCTTGCCCCTGCAAAGGGGGTGCAGAGGCTGAAGGGACCTTATGACCTTTCCTGCCCCTTTACACACCCACAGGGGAGCTGGCCAGGTGCTAACCATGGGGACACTGAGCTGCTGAGAGTGGGTTGCACAGCAGCCACGGCGGGTGGCCATGGGTCAGAGCTTACGGCTCCACTGACCCACGTGGGAGCTAACCACCGGCATGAGGCTGAGGTGTCACCTGCTGCCCTCCCCTGGCTGCTGATCCCTAAGGGTGGCACAAGGCTGGAACGATCCTCCCCTCCCTCCCCCCCCAATCCTTATAAATGAGCAGCTTCCTCCAGCCTTGTGTTTTGCAGCCTGGTGCCGCGTGTCCTGTAGCAACGCTGCATATATCATCCCTGCCAGGCACGCTGCTTCACTCGGCGCTCCGATCTGTTCGCGGGAGTTACAGCGCAGCGGCCGCAGCGCCCCCACCCTCCTGCCTCTCTGAAGCGCTGAGCTGTAATTACACTGGTGCCGAATCACAAGTTCAAACTTTGCATCTGGTGTCTGTGACGTGCTTCCTGTGACTGGCTTTGGTGCTGATGAGAGACGCTGGGCTGGTGGCCTTGGAGGCTGAGGCTCCCTGCTCTCCACAGAAGAGCCGCTGGCCAGCCTTTCCCTCTTCCCCCCCACATTGCCTCTGCAAAGTGCTCCTGCCCTGAGCTGCAGTGCCCTGGCTGGTGCAAGGGGGAGTCTGGTCTCCTGGCCCATTCACCAAGGTGGGCAGGGGACCTGTATTGGGGCCACTAACTCTTCCGCCCTGGCTCCTGAGAAGCCAGGAGGAGGCTGCAACTTCCAGTCCCGCCCAGCGTGGGACTGGTGAACTGGTGACCTAGAGATGACAGGCCCATCTCCCATTCCCAGTGTCTGAGCGTCGTGGACTCAGAGCCCTCCTCAAACTTAGCACAGCACGTGGCATTTCTATCTGGAGTTTGGGGGATGTGTCTGCTCGCTCCTGCTTCGCATTATCCACCGATGCTGTGGGGACGTCTACACAGCCCTGGCAGCGAGCTCCCAGCCTGGGAAGAGACTCGGCTAACAGGGCTCGGGCTAGCGCTCTGAAAAGAACTGCGCAGACAGTGCTTTGAAGTTACAGCTGCGGCTGACCTCGGGCTCTGAAGCCTGGGGCTAGGGGTGGGCTTCATGGCTCAAGCTCCAGCCCAAGCTGCTCTCCCAGGCTCCCCAGGGCTTTCCGCTGTTGGCCTAAATCCTGCCATTCTCCTGTAGGCAAATCTTTTCTCCAATACTTGCTGGGAGCAGAACAGCCAGGAGGCATCATGGCCTCCCTCCCAGCTACCCATGGCATAGGCAGCTCAACCCGTCCACTCCTCCACCACTGGCCCAGTTCATGACACACCCACGGGCCCTGCTGTCAGACTTTCTCCACCCACTCCTTTGCCATCCCTCCCCAAACCCACTGCCAGGACGTCTCCTTCCCCCCAGCCCTGCTCTCATAGCCTGTGAGGATAAGAGTGAAATGTATTATTGTTTATATTGCAGTAGCATCCCGAGGTCCTAGGCAGGGCTCAGGGACCTGGGATGCTGGGCGTTGTACAAGCATCTGATGAAAAGCCAACCACTGCCCCAGAGAACTAGCAGGCTCCGTATAAGATCACTTCTGACACCAACCAAGTCACTAGAAAATATTCTTTGGAAAAGTTTCAGAACTTCCCATGCTGTGATGCTTTTCTCGGTTTTGCAGCATCTTGCCTGTACGTGTTAAATGCTGGTTAATAAACAGTTTGCTTTAACAAGCCTCCAAAATACCCCATGCTGATCTGTGGATGGGGATTGAAAAACAATCTTTGCTGTGTAGTCTGCATCTACCCTTTGACCTCCAGTTTCAAATCCGCTCTCACTAGCAGGACACGTACTATCTAACTGATCTGCTCTGTTTGGGGAGGCTGGGAGGTTAATTATTGCTATTGCTTTTATTACTACCATCCAGCTGTAATAAAGGATTACATTCAATATATGTAACGGCATCACTTATTGCTCTAACTGCTCTTTGCGCTCTAACTTGCTTTTGCTGAATATGTCCTTGGCACA